>NC_025877.1:276455-363633 GCF_000755165.1 Leishmania panamensis
ATGTAGGTTTTTCGCGCAGCGGCTCGCGTGTGTGTGCCCCTGGGAGTCGTCGATACTTGCCGCACTGTAGTGCGCGACGTCACTGACTCTTGTGCTGTTGCGAATGCCGTGGACGTACCGTAATTACTGCTTTCCTCATGCGAAATCAAAGCCTCCACGCTGAAGAGGATTCCCTTTCACTGTGACTTGGCGGTTGTCTTGCGCATGCGGAAGTGGAGTGCAGTGATGCGTGCGCTAGTGGTATGCACGCTCTATGTATGCCTAACTTGCTTTTCCTGCTTTGTTCTTTACCATTATCATACAGAAAACGTTTCCCCCTCCCTCCTTTCCTTTTGTTGTTGTGTTAATGAAGGCAGTTGGCAGCGGCCGCGCTGCTATGATGATGGCTGCTGTGGGTCTTCGCGCGCCGCCGTCCGTCACGTGCTACCCCTTCGCCCCTCAATAAACATCGAAAGTTTTTATTCCTCCCTTCTCATTCTCTCCACAGACCGTTTCCCAATGCGCCACCTACGCTTTCTGTTGTCATGTGCCTGCTGCGCTGCACCGCAGTGGGGCAAACAGAAATCAGGCGCAAATTCACTTGGTCGCGAACTGTGGTCCTGGATGCGGTGAGCTGAAGGCGTTCTATTGTTCCTTTCTGCGCCGTCTCTCTGTTTTCTATCTCCGTGGGATGCAAACGTTACCGTGTGCTAGGCCTTCTTCTCTCTTCAAAATACAAACAAAAATGTGAGACAGCCTGCGCTCCTCTGACCTGTGAGTAATGTGAGCGCACGCGCAGGCGTATGCATCTCCATGTGTCTAGCAGGCACGCCCAAGGTCTGAGGCGAGGGGTAGCCTCTTGAGTTCTGCTGTTCGCCTTCCCCCTCTTGTGCTTCGTGCGTGTGTGCCGTTGTGTGTGTGCTTGTCTGCGACTAAAGCTATTTCTGCGAGGCCAAACTCCAGGGCTAACGAGAATCGACGAGGCGAGGCTGCGCTTTTCGTTGTGTCTGGCACGCGACTGATCTTCAAAGCACACCCCTGCTGTGGTGTGCTCTGGCGGCGTCTTTCCGCTGTGTGCGAAGTGAGCGAGGTCTGCCTGTGTATGCTGTACCGCGCGGCGCCGCTACTTCCTCCCTCATCGACACGGATGCACACCTACACATGTAGCTCTAGACTCAGTCCAGCTCAGGGCACGCGCGATTTTCTCTTTATGGGTCCTGCAACGTGTATCTGCGTGGCCTCCCTCTCTGTCTGTTCTGTGCTGTGTCGTGTATGCTTCCTTCATCTCCCCCTACGCTCTGTCCTTCACAATCCTTCTCTCCTCGCTCCCCCACCGCCCTCTACCCCCGCAGCTAAGCTAACCGCCATTCACCACACATTCACCTTTTGCTTCCCCCACTCGCCCACCTCTCCTTGCGCAGCCTGTCCACTGCTTTCCGCGCTATTCCCCCTTGCTAGCTTTTCTCCGTGCATCCTCCTACATCACCCCTCTCGCAGCCATGGGATTTGAGGCTCTCCACGGCCGCATGGATGTGGCGCTGAACATGCTGTGCTCGTGCACTGTGTTCATGTTTCTCGTGACGTCTGCGCCGATCTCGCAGTTCCGCGGCAGTGGCATTAGAACTGACGGCAGTGGCGGTGCGAGCAAGCTGGCATGCGTGACCTCGTGGGGCCTGAAGAATGACTGCAACAACAACCACTACGACTACCGCTCGACGAGCATAACGTGCGCACGCTCGAGGCAGCTGTTCCAGGTAGCGCAGGCGTTTTACATCATCGCCGTGATTGTGTCGTTCCTGTCGAGCCTGCTGAGCGGCCTGTACTTCATAGGGATCAAGGCGAAGGTGGCGCTGATCGTGCTTGGATTCCTTGAGGTTGTGGTTGCGCTGATCCCATGGGTGTGCATGACCGCGGTGTGGCACAACGACTACTGCGGCCAGTCGACCGTGATGATCAACGCGTCGAGCGGCAAGGCGAACGGTGTGCCGTACGGCTCTGTGCTGCGCACGGCGTTCAAGATGAGCGCTGGCTACGGTATGACTGTTACGGCGTGGTGCGTTCAGGTGGTTGGGCTGACGCTGCTGCTTACCATGTAGAAGGGAATGTGTTGGCCAAATCGGGATCACATGGAGAAGAGTGGCGGTGTGGCCGTGATGTGCATTCAGCATCTGCGAGTGGCATGTATGCGCTCTTCGGTCTGGTTACGTGAGAGGTGGTACGCAACTGGCGAGCATATAATAACGCACGTAGCAGAGCAGCGCACGCATATGTATGCACCTAGTGATCAGCGCACGCACCTCTTCTGCTCTTTTCGTTATCTTTGTTGCTGGCTACAGTCCCACGCACGTAGTCACGGACGCTCTCACGGTGATGTGCACAGGCGCCGGCACGCTGGCTTTGCGTTTCTCTCGTTTTCTGTGTACGATTACTTTCCGTTTTGCTAGTGCATGTCGCTCTCAGCTGGGGTGACTATGGGTGTGGTTGTGCCTTCTCTCTCTCTCTCTTTTCCTTCTCACACTGCCGAAACAAAAACGAATTAATGTGTTTTGTCTTTACTGTTTTGCTACTTTTTTTCCCCCTCCCCTCCCCTTTGTCCCCCTCCAACTTTCCCTCTACTGCCTTAGCGTGGCACCGAACAGGGAGACTTCAAGAGAGAGCAGAAGCGAGTCGTTCAATAGCGGGAAATAACGGAATGTGGCGTATTAGCATCTGATTGCCCGTGGAGTTGGGTACTTCTCTGCTACTTATTTCCCACGAGGGAGGCGTACAACGGCTAAAAGACCGTTGCACGTGTTGCTAGGCAGAAATCGGTGTGCGGCAGCAGTACTCCTCCTCCCTCTCTCCCTCTCCAGGCATTATCACGAGCGTACATCATGGGTGTTGGGTTGCTCCCTACTCGTTCCCTCTCCTTTGTTTCTCATGTTTTGGTCTACCCCCTTTTCTACTGTTGCCTAGGTGGTGATGTGCGTGTGTCTTTCTCCTGTTTCCTTTCTTTCTCCCCACCCCTCTCAGTTGTCTTTCTCCCGGCGTTACGTCACTCATCGTGTCTTCTGGCAGAGCGTATGTATTAAAAGAGGGGAGAAGCCGAGGCACCGATTCTTCGGTGTCTGCGGTTTTTTTTTTAAACCCCTTGTGCTCTCTTTCATTGCCATGCGCCTCTCGATCCCTTTCTCTCTCACTTTCTCTCTCTCTCTTGCGCTCTTCCCCCCTCTTGTGTGTCGGTGTTGGAAGGGTGGACCGCATAAATTCAAACCCGAAAAGAGGCGTTTGGAGAGGAGAGAGGGGGAGACGACGACATTATCAAAAGAAAGGGAAGTAAACGCAAAGGCGAAATACCCAGTAAACATCTGAGCCTCGTTTCTACCTGTATCCACGCTTGTTTGCACCTCACCTCGACCTCAGCTGTATACATTTCATTGACATCTTTTTTGGGCCCCTCAGGCGGGTTGGCGCGCACTATCCTTGCCTCAGTCTTACCTGTGAAAAGTCAAGGCCGAAAACCTGAATAGACCCATACCCCCCCCTCCCCACACACAGAGAGAGAGAGAGAGAGTGAGACACACACACACACATGCGCGCGCTGTTGTACACAGGGATGAGGCGCAGAGTATGTCAAAAGGCGGATTTACTTCACGTTAAGCCAGACGACAGGGGGAGGGGAGAGAAGCCATATGGGTGGCTCGCCGTAGAAGGTACAGCAAAAAAAAAATGGTGAGTGTGAAAGAGATGACGAATGGGAGGATGCACGCGCACGTAGACGTACACAAAAGAGGAATGGGGAGAGCGCAAAGGAAAAAAAAAGGGATCTCACTATAAAGGCGAGGGTGGCAGCGCGGTCCCCTTCCCCCTTCGCCGCTTCACTTCCTGTTTTCTTACGCTGATGCAAAACTCATGTGCGTTTGTCGTTCTATTTTTTTTCCGTTTCGCAATTCTTCCGTTTGTTCTTCTTGCGTCCCCCCTTCCCTCTCTTTTGTTTCTTATCAATGATCTTATCTGGTGCTATATGCTCGTGCTTCATATCAGAACTTTTTGTTTTCACTCTCCTTTTCGTGCTGTGCTGAGCACAGGTCATCTCCTCGCTTTCATGCTTCGCTTGTTCTTTTTCTCCCTTTATTTTCATTGTCTAGAGAGCACACACACACCCACACACACGTCGATGCATGTTTGCGTGTACGTGTGCCTCTTCATTTTTTTTTTGCTTGCCATTGTCGCACGTTATGCAGGGGGAGAGGTAGGGCGAGGGCTACAGGAATTCATGAGCGTCTTTGCTCATTTGTTTCCGCTTGAAGAAGCAGTACCACCTCCCTGCTATTGTCTTCTTTCCCGCGTACCAAAGATGGAGCACGCACCCACGCACAGGTACGTCAACACGAAATGCCTCTCCCTCTGAAAGCGAAAAATGGAAAATTGACGAAAACCGAAAATAAGGAAGTCAAGTGATTGCTGACATACATCAAGCAGAAAAGAGAGACACCCAAGCATGCAGCTCTCCCCCTTTGACACAGCTCCTGTTTCGTGAGACGGTGGAGGAGGATAAGGCTGGTTGTCGAAAGCGAAGAAGGGTGGTGCTTCTCTCGAATCAGGCTGTTTCCAGCCACTCCCCTCATGACCCTTACTCATACGTGCGAGGGGAGGCAGGACACGGTGCCCTGTAGCCGCCGTGTCTTGTGGTCAAGGTACGTATGTTGGGCCTGCCGCCCGCCTCTCTTGTGTGCCTTTAAGCAGCAATGGTGTCGTTTATTAAAGATGTGTCCGTGCGCCTGGTGACGATGCCAATCACACCTCTTGCTAGAGAGGTCTGTGTGTACTTCTTCATGTTGCTCTTCCTCCCCCTCCTTGTACACCGTTTTCCCTTTTGCTACCTTTTCTCTTGGCCTCTCTCCCACTCTGCGCAAACTCTGCTATCACCCTGTCGCAGGTATGCATACAGCAGTAGCAGTGAAGTTAAGTGCGCTTCCAAGAAAAGCTTCAAAAGAGTCCCGCTTAGCTACCCTGTGCCTTCCCTTTCCCCTGCCACTCTTCCCTTTGGTCTCCCGCAGCAACTTGCAGGGAGCATTAGGTGCTCACTTTTTTGTGTTTCTCCTCTTCACTCTCCTTCAGTAATCATGGCCAAGAAGTCCTTCTATGACCAGGAGTATAGGAAGCACTCAGGTGCGGTGATGATGCTCATTGCTTCCTTCGTGGCGCTGGTGTTTGCGACCTGCGGCACCCCTCTCGGTATGCTGATGATCCGCTCGTGGGAGGAGAATTCTTCGGATTCTGGTTCTGACTTGGTCATCAATCCCTGCTACACTCTATGGGGTGTGCAGAACCGGTGTGGGAGGCCTTACTTTGCGCGGCGCATCACGGACCCGCCCATCATCAACTGCTCTGATATCCATACCCGCTTCGAGGCGGCTGAGGCGTTCAGTGTGTTGGCCATCTTTTCCCTTTTCGGCGTCCTCGGCGGGTCTTGGTACAAGATCTGCGGCTCCAACATCAAGACGACGGTGATGATGCTCTCCGTTTTCACCATCGCCTTCACGACTGTGCCGTGGGCGACTGTGACCGCGTTTTACTACACCCCGTTCTGCGGCCAAGAGTTTCTGACCAACAAGCAGACTCGCTTCGGCGCCGGCTACGCGCTGCTGGTCGCCTCCTTTGCAGTGCAGATCGTCGGCCTCATCCTGTTCGTGATCTTTGAGCCGAACACCTTGAAGATGAAGCTAGTGAACGACGAGAAAGACGCCGTGGGCGAAAACTAGTCCGCCCACAGATCTGCATTGCGCTAAAGCGGGTGAGCGAAGGAGAGAGAGAGAGCACACACGAGGCGAAGTGGTATCACGCTTTTACGCGCACACAGACACGCATCAGCAATCTTCATCGCCGCTTGTGCGGCTCTCTGTGCGCGCGTATGTGTGTGTGTGTGTGTGCCGCATTTCTCGTTAAGTTCTTTCGCTCTGCAGTTCCCATCCCCTTGACGGGGTGGCTTAGGCAGAGGAAGCGGTGCAAATTGAGAGAGGGGTGGTGGTGGCAGTGGGTCGAATGTGCCTTGACGCTGAAAAAGGCGAAGTACCACGTATGCACACGCATAAGCGCATGCAGCTCCGTTCCACAAAGGGGCGGTAGCGTGCGAGGTCAGGTTTACGTGCACAATGTCATGTGCAGCGGGGCGTAGAGGTTCTTGCACCTTGACAAGAAAACGAAAAGGAGGACTTGATTGATGGATGCAATTTGGCTGTATGTGCGGTGCTCATGTGTGTTTCCCCTCGATGCACTCACTCATATCAAGCACCATCCCCACCAGAGAGTGCCATTTTTTCAACAGTGGCGGATGTAGGACGAGTTGACTGAGTAGGGCAGAGAGACAAATGGAGAGGGATGGGTGGTGGGAGTGTATGGGTGGAGCTGCATCTTTTTCTGTAGCTCTCAGTTGACGAAAGGTGCAACTCTCTCGCTCGCTTTTACTCACTCCCTCTATCCATGCGCTGCGTGCCTCCTCCAAGGACGCCTCTACTTCTTTGGAAGTGTCGTACCGCAACTCTCTTTTATTCCTTCGTCGTTGTATGCGCTCTCGGTTAGGGGCCACAGCCGTTTATCACACAAAGTACGCCCACAAAGTACGCCCAGCCCCTCCCCTCCCCTCCCCCCCCGTTGCTTTCACTACATCGTGGTCAAGTGACCGCTGCTCAACTATTGGCCGTCTTTCTGTCGCCCTCTCTATGTTCGCGGCTGCAGGTTGGTGGCCACTTTTTTTTTTATTTGGTGGTGATACGCCAATTTGTATGTGTGCTTCTTCTTCCTATTTTCACCTCTTCTTGCGCTTTCGTTGTCTTGCGAGATCACAGCACCACCACCACCACCACCAAAATTTACCCCTTTCCCCTTTCTTTTCTGTTTGCTTAGCTTCTCCAGGCGCCCCCTTTCCTTTTCTAGCGCTTCGCTTTGCTTGTGTGTAATGACGTAACTAAAATCAAAAGACACATGAAAGTGCTGATGGGCGGTCCTTCATCTTTTGGTGGCCTGTGTGTGGTTTCTCGCTCAAGATAGGCGCATTCTTGTCTGCTCTTCCTCTCCATTGCTCACTCTCTATTCTTTTCTTCCCTCAAGTGAGACAGGCTCATAAGATGAGATCTGGGAGGGAAAAGAAGAGCGTAGTGATGTCGAGGAGCCGTTCAGTGGCTGGCTGTGTGGGCGGGGAAGGGTGGACACGCTCCCCATGCACAGGCACGCACACAGGCTTAGACGTCGCGAAGAAGCGTGCAAAGGCACTTCTCTCTCTCTCTCTCTGATAAATAATAGAAAATACAAGAGCACGAGTGGGTGCGTGGTAGGGATTCGATATGCCGGCAACCAGTGTCACACGCAAGCTTGAAGGCTACAGAGAGAAAAAGGACTGCCTGCGTTGCAGAGGAAACAAAAAAACATAAGATGCGCTGGTAACGCCTTTCCTTTAAGATGGGGTGGGAGGAGGGGGAGGGGACAGGAGAAAGGGAGGCGAACTAAAGAAAACGAAACAAAGGAGGTGATGTCGCATGGCGAGGCAAGACCAATTCGAGACGCCGACTAAGGCCAGAAGGTGAGCAATCAAACCTTCCTGCTACAGGAAAGAGAAAGAGGAGAGTAGCGGGGGGGGGGGGAGAGGGAGCGGAGCGCACAGGGAGAAATGCTGCGGGATGAATGCCAAGAAGGCCACCCCAGCTTTTGGTCTCTACCTACGTCGTTTTCCTCCTTCATCTCCACCTCCCTGATCTCTTGTTATCCCTCTCTGTATTCCCTACTTCTCTCACTGTTCCCATCTCTCATCTACACCGCATTCCCCCCCTCCCCCACCGTTGTAGACACGACTCTCTCATCCTAATTTTTTGTCTCCTCTCGCTTTCTCCCTTCGTTTTTGTTTTCTTTTCTTCGTTCTCTGTGAAAGGAAAAAACACAGTGTTGGAGGTCTGCAGGAGACGCTCCTCCGACACTCTCCGCCCGGTACCCCCACCAGGCCACGGCGTGCAGTAAGCCGTTTATAGGAGTCGAAAACAACAACAACCTCAGTGAACCGCCCCCCTCCCCCCCCAAGGAGAAAAAAAACGGCATGAACGTGGTTGTCTGAATCCTCATCGCCGAGAAGTGCCCGAATGCCCAGACGCATGCTTCTGCCCTCGTGTGCATTGTTCACCCCGGAGCACTTTGCTCTGCGTATTGTGTCTTTCTCGCTTTTCCCTCCTGTGAGGAAGTCAGGGGAGCGGTGAGGCGTACTGAAAGGACAGAGCCGCAGCCTACGTGGCTGTTTCGCATTCACCTCACCGCTGCTGTAACGGAACACGAGATCAGCTAGCCTTGTCGATTCCTTCACCTTCCTCCTTGCAGAAGCACAGCGAGGGCGAGCAAAGTAGGGTTTCTTTCGTCTCTCTCAGCAGCTCCAGGGTGGGTGGAGAGGGAGGGAGGGGATTGGGGACATTGGCAGCGATTATCCGCATGCGTGCTGTCGCCACCCTCTCCCCTGCAGCGCTTTTATCCTTTCGCTTTCACAATTCCATCGACTGCCACTTTCCTTCGCTTTATTTCACTTTCATCCATACCTCCACTTTGCTGTGTACATGTGCGTGGATGTGACAACGCCCACGTGAAGCACGTTCTGCCGATTTTTTTTTTTGTGTGTATTCGCATCCCCTCCTCGTGCTTCTTCGCGGACACTGCACTGGTAGCCTACTTCATACACACACACACGCCCGCGTATAGCTTGTTTCCTTTTCATCGCAATTTGTCATTACAGTCATATTGTCTCACCGCCCCGCGCGCCTCTCCCTTCTGCCACACCTGTCTTTCTCCCTTCATCAACTGCCCTCTCCCATCCTCTTCAACCATGTCTGCGCTTCCACGGCTCTACGTCCAGTGCAACCCGCTCCTAGACGTGTCTGCCTCTGTGGATGACGCCTTCTTTGAGAAGTACAAGGTGAAGAAGGCGTGTGCCTGCTTGATGGAGGAGGCTCAGAAGGGCATCTTCGAGGACCTAGAGCAGCAGCCCAACGTGGCCTACGTCCCCGGCGGCTCCGGTCTCAACACCGCCCGCGTGGCGCAGTGGATCGCGCAGGCCCCCAACAGTAGCTTCGTCAACTACGTCGGGTGCGTTTCGGACGACAGGTATGGCAACATCCTGAAGGATGCCGCGGAGAAGGATGGCGTGAGCATGCACCTCGAGTACACTACGAAAGCCCCCACCGGCTCGTGCGCCGTGTGCATCTCCGGCAAGGAGCGCTCGCTAGTGGCGAACTTGTCCGCAGCGAACCTGCTCTCCACGGAACACATGCTCAGCAGTGATGTCGTTGAGACGCTGAAGGGCTGCCAGCTCTACTACCTTACCGGTTTCACGCTGACGATTGACGTGAGCTACGTGTTGCAGGTGGCGGAGGCGGCCCGTGCGTCGGGTGGGCAGTTCATGATGAACCTTTCGGCTCCTTTCTTGCTGCAGTACTTCACAGAGGGCTTCAACAAGGCGGTGCCGTACCTCGACGTTCTCTTCGGTAACGAGGTCGAGGCCAAGGTACTTGCGGATGTCATGAAATGGGACCTCACTGACGTCTCCGAGATAGCTAGGAGGGCCGCGACGGAGCTGCCGTACAACGGTACTCGCGACCGCCTTGTTGTCTTCACGCAGGGTAGCGAGAAGACGGTGTACGCTACTCGCAGTGGCAAGACCGGCTCCTCCGTGGTGCATCCCGTCGAGCAGGACAGCATTGTGGATCTGAACGGTGCCGGTGACGCTTTCGTCGGTGGCTTCCTCGCCACGTATGCAATGGGCCGCAGCATCGAGCGGTGCTGCGAGGTGGGTAATTACGCTGCCGGTGTCATCATTCAGCACAACGGCTGCACCTATCCCGAGAAGGCGTTGATCACTCCTTGAGCGTGAGAGGCATCAGCTCATCTTGAATCAAGGGGGAGCGACGGAGCCACTGCGATACACATCGATGCATCGTGGCGTTCTGGGTCTTTCCTTGGTTCTTCTACGCTTTTTGTGCTTCTCTTGTTTCTAACTAAATCCCCCTCTCTCGTTCCGCACCTCCCTCCGTGCCCCACTCCTCTGCTTACACCTTTGTTGAATGGCACAGGGTATAACCGTCGCAGAGCGAGGGGGATTGCTTGCAAAGGAAAAACCACGAAGCATCGAGCACAAGGTGAATCAAACGGAGAGTTTGCTCCTCCCCTGACTCCCTGCCTATCAACGCATGCTAAGGCGTGCTGCGACAGTCACGCATCAGCTCACGTACACCCCCACCCCCCACACATACCAGGTGGCACAGTTCTTCCCATGCGTGTGGCATCCCTGAGGGCTGTTTTACCCTCTTCCCTTCACACCTCTTCGAACGAGCGTCTCTGTAGATGCCACGGTCTGCATGGTGGAATGTCCGCTGAGCAGAAGTTTGTGGCTGAGGGCCCTGGCAGCACCTTTGTTCTCTCCGTCTGTCGAAGTAGTGTGATTGCGCTGGCATGTCCACGCGCGTGCGTGTGTGAGTGTGTGTCTGTACCGCAAAAAAGTGCTGGAGGTGGCAGGACCGTCGTCATTTGTGTTTCTTTTCTTGATTAGTACACGTGGTTGTGTGTGCCTTTTCTTCTAGTCCCTGAGGGAAGCAGCGGTCAAGTTGATGAGCCACCATCACGCGTACGCAGACATAATGCGTATGCACCCATAAGAAGGCCGAAACAGGAGTTCCTGGGTACGGGCGAGTCTTTGTTTTCCCATCCAGCGTCTCCACTCTCTGCCATACAACATGAGGTCGAACCCCATTCTACCCTCTGCCCGTCACAGACCCATCGCCTGGTGCGAGGGAGCCGCAGGCACGCGCTACAGCAATGTGCCGACTCGGTGATGTGAGCACGGCCCCTGTTGCAGACTCTACCCGCTCCACGCCTCTGAGGCCGCCTCACAGTCGCCCCCATTATGCCGGTCGCCACCTGGTGCCTCTCTCGGGGTGCCTCAGGCTCCCCACTCCACTAGTCAATGGGGGTCGGATGGGGTAGGCTCGAGCCACGCTGAGAATTTGCCCATCATATGGATGGCACAGGCGTGTTCGCCATCGCTGGTCGCTCCGACGCGCAGCGTCATCCGCGACTTGCCCGCGGACATCCGTAGCGATACACCGCTCTGACTTCCCCTGCGCCGTGGGTATTTGGGTCTGCCACCACCAGAGGGTGGATCCACAGCGGCAGGGAGAGGGGGGACCACCCCGGCTTCCCATAGAGTGAGGGAACTGAACCCTGAGGTACCACGCTGTGGGGGGTCCCCCCTTACCATGGTCAGATGAGTCTAGGGGAGAAGACACTTGTGCGATGGGGAGGTGGTTGCTTAGCGCATGCAGGTGAGAGCGGCAGTGCCTCTTAGCCATGACAGACAAGGTAAGAGAGAGATGCAGAGAAATTACCTATGCAGTATCACCGTCTTGAATGGCCGCATCCCTCCACACTGTACAGCGAAGCACACACGCGTGCCGGTCAATCAAGCTTGTGCGCATTGATTCATGTGTAACTTGCTCCCTCTACATGTCATCCATCTTCCCCTCTCTTCTTTTCTCACCCCTACCCCTTCCTCTCCACATGGGTCGACTGCTCGAAACAAGGTTCACAGACGCCACCTAGCTCCAGTATTAAGTTCTCTCCCCCTCCTTTATCTCTTCCTCAGTGTGCTTCTCTTTTGTGTTATTCATTTCACTGCCTCCCCGCCTTCCTCACCCTCGTCCCCTGACGAACTCAGCACTTCCCCTCGTTGCCCCACACCACAGGCACTCGAGCAAGGACTGTGGCGGAGAAAACACAGTCAGAACCGCTACGTTCGTCTTTCCTTCTCCCATCAACGTCCGTGTTAACTCATTCACACTCTGAAGTTACACAATCCACAGCCACCCAGAACGCTAGCATCAGAGCAGAAGACGCACCTTTCAAGGAGCTCTGTTCCTCTCACCTCTCCTCACAGCTCTCTTTGAACACGATTCTTTGTGTTTTACACGTGCGCAATAGTAGCTGCCGCTGCTCTCCATGTGATTAACCAAAGGCAACGAAGTGTAAACTCTCCCACACGTGCCGAAGCAGCAGCGGTCAGTAGCTTCCCGCCTTTTCTTTTTCAGGCCTTTTTTAGAGCTAGTAGAAGGACAGACACCTACACAGCAACAGTGGCAGGGCGAAACAAAAAAGAGACAGTTCATACGCATACCAGCTCTCCCCCCTCTTCACAGCCAGAGACTGGAGATACCGACACGCAGACGCACCCGCCTGATCACTTACTGGTCCTTTTCACGCTTTTAGCTTCCTCTCTGTTGGCCGTTAAATTACTGCGTTGCATGCGCGCTGCGTCAACGCCCTCGTTGCTTTTGGCCACACGTGCCGACTGCACCGCTACGGTCTTGACTCGTTATCTTTTCCACTCATCCATAGTTTCTCCCCCATTGTCTCCGCGTGCGGTATAGCCTAATCGAGTGTCCACCAGGCTCTTGTCCCCCCTGCCCCCCCTCTCTCTGTCTGCGTGTGCGAGCTAGCGTCTCGCATGAGGTGCACAAGTCAGCCGTCGACAACTTCTTGTTTTCCCCCTGTTCCTCTCTCCTCAACCTCCTTCTCTCCCCATTGTATTCTTCCAGCCCATTTTCCCTTCCCCATTCACGTCCACCTCTGCTCTTCTGGTGCCTATATTTCTTCGTGTCGCAGGTCGTCTTGTACTTGTTGTACCACCAGCCTCCCCCCTCTCTCTCTTTCCCACAAACAAACACCCACACAGACACTCGCTTTTTTTTTTCTTCCCCTCTCACTGCCTCTCTTTGCGTGCCTACACGTGGCAGTTGCAGTGACACACTGCTGTAGTCCCGCATCTTTTTTTTTTTTCCACTGCTCAATCCCCTCTTCCCCCCTCCCCCCTCCTCCACGTGCGCAGCAGAGCACCGTTACTTTTCCACGCTCGTCTCGAGTTCTCTTTTTCTTGGTTTCTTCGTTCTTTTTTTTCTCCTGTTTGTCCTCGTGCTGTGAAGCTCTCCAGTGTGCGGCGTGCTCTTGTCTTCCTCCTCCTGTCTGCAATGGAGGGATTACCGCCACCACCGCCGCATGAGGTACATATTGACTTCTTCGGCATCGAAGGGAACACGCTGCATTCACCAGCGCCGCACGACGAAACGCCGGACGGCACTGCAGCGGCGCCTCCACGAGCGCACTCGGGAGAAGGCCGCGCTGCTCTCCAGAGGATGCGCCACAGCACACCTGCTGTTGTGCCTAGATCGGTGGCAATCCATAATGATGGCAATAACACGAACAGCAGACCGCACGCAGCCATCGCTAAGACGCGGTGCTCGAGTGCCCGCGGCGCGGCGAACGGTGCTTCACCTGCTGGTTCTCGCCCCTCACTGACGGAGATGGCGGCTTCCTTCCCAATATCGGTGCCCATGCGTGACTCCATCCGTCATTTCCACTTGCTGAAATCACCGCACCATAGCGCGAGTAACGGCAGCGGGGCTGCAGCAGTCAACAATGAGCGGGTGGCTGACGAAAGCGACGCGGGCGGCGCTACTGGTCGTCGTCCGGGGATGCTGCTTTATGAGCCCCTTCCACACACTCGCCATCGCCAGGCCTCTAGGTCAGAGCGAAAGTGCAGTGCCATCACCACCGCTCAGTTTCCCGTCAACACAGCCGTGTTTGCCTCTCCAGAACATCCCGAGGAGGCTGTGGCGCCGGTCGCCGGCACGCAGGAGGACGTGAGGTGCCACGTGCACGTGGTACTCGAGCGGCACATGACGATGCTGGCTGCATGGGAAAAGCGTGTCTTTGTCGCGGAGGTGTATCGAGATAAGCCGGTGCGAACGGGTGGTCGGCCTGCGCCTGTGCGGCCGCAGGATCGCGGCTTTCTCGAGCATATCAGGCGAAGGCTCGACAACTACCTCCAACAGCTGGAGGATGCTAAGTCGCTGCTGATACAGGCATGCGAGGAAGTACCGCCAGCAAAGTCGGGGCGGCAAGGCGACGTCAAAGAGTGGCAAAGCTGCTGCAGCCGCTTCTACCATACACTGAGTGACTTCACCATCGAGGAGAGTCTAATGCGCTTTCGAGTGAACAAGCTGCTGAATGTAGGGCAGCAGGAATTCACATGGAGGATCTCCGCCCGCACCACCTCTTCGCGGGGGTCTAGCGCGCGTGCAAGCACGAGGTCTAGATCTCGCAAGGCATCGAAGTCCGCCACAACGGGGCAGCAGCCACTGTCGACAGGCGCAGGTTGGCACAGCTGTCCTGCCCAATCGATTCATAGCGCGCAGTCGGCAACTGCGACCGGTGCAGAGGCGTCGCAGCTGCACATCCCAACAGTCACTAACGGTGCGCTTTCACCGTACGTTCGGCATTTGGTGTTGAGTGGCGTGGTGCAGCGCAGCAACTGTGCCATTAAACCGGGGCACGGTTGTATCACCGGCCCTGTTCAAACGGGCGCTGTTTCAGAAGAACAACTGTGCTGTCCAAGGCCGAGTGGAGGCTGTACCCCTCGCCGAACGAACAAGTCCCCTACACCCTCTTCAGCACCCGCACTCTCTCAGGCGCGTCAGCAGCAGCGTTTGCTTTCCCTCCACCCTGACACGGTGTCGCAGCAGCCCTCGCGCACTAGTAACAGGTGTGGCAACCAAACTCCGTACGGCCCCCTGTCACCGCAACGCCGAACCGTCTCTCTGCGCCCCGTGCACAGCCCGACTCACCCCATGGTTGTGTTGTCAGCACTCGACGACGACGCCGAGTTGTGCAGTGCTACCCCTTCGCGTAGTACTCTGGCGGTACCCTCTGCTCGCCTGCCCACCGATGCGCCGCTACAGCTTCGCACCTACTCCTCTCCCCGGGGAGCTGCCACTGCGAAAATGACACCGTGTGCAGCAGCATTACAGCCTTTTCGACACCGGCAGCTGCTCGAGGTGATTGAGCGCTGCGAGAAGAACACGGCCACCCTGCAGCGCGGCGACCTGCATCGTGTACGGGCGTGCTTCTGCGAGCTCTACGGAGAACAAGTGGGGCTGCAGCAATACTGTCAGTGGATCGATGACATCTTTATCGAGGCTCTGCATGAGGCGTAAGACACTCTCATACTCATTTATCGTATAGGGATCAACAGAGAGACGCAGGCGCCGCGATGGGCTCTCCTGACTCGGCACCGAGTGACACCGATGCAGGGACTCTCGCATCACTAGGAGATGACAAGGGTCTGATCCGCGAAGCTTTCGACTGAGACAGTCAATGTGCAGCGGCCCTACTGCGTTGTTGAAGGTGGCGGAGCGCAAGGCTCGAATCTGGGCATCTCAGGGAGTGTGTCTTGCAGACAGCGCCAGAGAGGTCGAGTGTTTATTAGCGGGCGTACGCTCGTGTATGTGCCTCTTCATACACGTGTGCTTGGGCGTGCGTGCAGAGGACACGTTGCAGGATCGAGGGCGTCGCATTACTAATACCAGAGGAATGGAAGAAACAAGAGTCTAATCGAAGAGCGCTTCCATACGACTTATGGTCTGGATTGGAGGAGAGGGGGGGGGGGGGAAGGAGCTGTGCAGTGGATTGTGTGCGGGCGACATGAATGGCGCTGCGCCCAACTTTTATCTGTATTCTTTGGTGGGCTGTACTGCCCCTCTCCTTGTCGTTTTTTTTCATCTCCCACATGAATGGCGCCTGCTACTGTTCTTGTATACTGTGTCGCGTGTGTCTCTCGCACTAGGGTGTCTCCTCCCTCTCCCGCCCTCGTGCTCTTTTCTGTTCGGTGTGCGTCTGTGCTGGCTTTTCTGCTGCCCCGTTTTGCCTTTTCCTTTCACGCAGTGCTCGTTGGGTTTCCTTCTCCACTTCTTGATTCGAGGGTGTCTATACACCTGGCGCGCACGCGTTTGCGAGTCAGTGGAATCGATGATGGAAGTGTTGCTGACACCGCCGCAGGCTACGCGAACTGTCATTACAACCACGGCGCTTCTGTCTAGTCTCTTTTGCCTACTGGGCTGATGTTCTCAGGCTTGGACTTGAATGTCTCTTCCCCTGTGGGTGCTCCAGCCCCTGCACATCGATGTGCATTACTTCCTGTATATCTGTACGAGCATGTGCGTTAGCGCTTTTATCCCATTTCTTTCTTGAGCCCCCCCCCCCCCCCCGACAGCCTCATCTCCCTCCGTCAGCAGCACTCCTCTGTCAGCTCAGGCGCTGACCGGGCTCGTTGTAATTTTTTTTTTCCCTTGGGCAAGGCGCCCTTAGTGTTGCTGCGGATCCCGCCCACAGCCCCCTTTCTTTCCTTTTCTTTGCCCGACGTTCGCTATACTTGTCTTCTTCGTGTGTGTGTGTGTGTGTGCGTGGGTCAGAGCATCAATCGCGGATGGATCAGCTCAAGCCTCCTGTCGATGACGCGAGGTGGGCGTTTTGCTCACGATCAACACGCATTCATACACACGCACAAAAAAGACAAATTCAGTTCTCCCATACCCGTCAAAGCACATCGCTGATACTGTGTGCCTGCCCACACGCATGGATGGTGGTAGTGCACCCAAGTAGTCCATACAAGTTGAAGTAGACGCATCACAGCTCCATTTCCTTCTACCTCTCTTCTACTTAGTGTGTTACTCACTCCTGGTAGACTTGGTGCCGATGGCGTCAATATCAGCACACCCACGCACATGGGTGCAGCTTGCTTTGTCAGCGATGCGGCCCACGAGTTTGCATCTCGTCGAGTCATTCCACTCCGCCGTGTGTCTCTGCAAGGAGGGAACTCATCTTGTAACATCAGTGGCGCCACTTCCGATCAGTGCGTGTGTGTGTGCCAAGCGACATGTGCATCGAGTGTTGCTGATCGTGTAGGCATCTATCAGCAATGTCCTCTTTTCGCACTTCTTCCCCACTGTTTCGGTGTCGGTCCTCTCACTGTTTTGTCGTGTCTGCGGCTGAATGAACACCACCACGACGATCATCAGTCTTCTGTTGCACAGGTATTACAGTCGGGGCTGCACACGTACACGAGTCTGTGTGGACCTGTGCGTACCTACGTGTGCACTTGACAGTCAACGGCGTATGCCTCGCCGCACTTCTCTCTTCTTTACGCATTCTTTATACACTTTCAACTTCCCCCTTTGCCACCTTTATTTCCTACACAGCAGGATTCCCTGTCACGCTTTTCTCTCTTGGTTTCTCCCATACACGGACCAGCACGGCACCATCCTTCTTTCTCTCTGCCTCTTGCATTGCTCTGGGTCTTAGGGCGGAGGGGGTGGGCCAAGGGAGCAGAGGCGTCTACTCTGGAGAGCAGCGGCGGCGGTGGGGTGCCCGACCTGCACCGTGTCCACCTCATTCATCTGCTCGCCCGCTGTTTTGGCCAACTTTTTGAGGGGTCCCCTCTTCGTTCCCTTCTTCACTCGTTTGTTCGTTTTCACCGGGTCTTGCGCACTGTTGTCTGTGAGACGTGAGGGGCGAACAAACTATACACGGACACGCGGGGCGGCTACGCGCGCTTTATTTCTCTTCGCTGTCGTCTGCTTGAGTGCTGTGCTATTCTGCTTTCTGTTTCATCCCTCCATTTTCTCCATCTACAGCCGACTTCGACTCGCCTCGCATCCCCCTGAGGATTTCTGTGAAACTCTCTCATTGTAGCCTTGAGGATGAGCCAATTTGTGTTCAACGGCACCAGTCGCATGCGCCACATGAAGCTGGCGCGAGACCATCACAAGACACGGAATAGTATCATCGAAGACGCACAGCGACTGCGCCTTCAGAGAGAGGAGGAGGCGCAACGCATACGCGCCGCCCGGCTGCTGCAACGCACAATTCGTCAGTGGCTTGCTTGTCAGGCGATGGTGCGTCTGGTGTTGAGTGACTTGGATAACTTACCATCTGATGTGACACGGATTCTACTGTCGACATCTTCTGACGGTATTTCTTCCGCTGTGGACAGGCCTGAGGCGGAGAGGCAGACAGAGCAGCTCACGGCACGTCTACACACGGCTTGCTGGTGTCTCTCGTATGCGCGCAGTCACCAGTCGCGGATTCCGCTGCGCCTCACTGTGTCTTCCGCATGTGCGCCAAATGATGACTGCCGCGCAGAAACGCCTGTGGGTGATGCCAGCTCAGGAGCATCTGGGGCGACTGGCCAAGGCGCAACCACCGCGGCCCACCCGGGTGTTGCTCTTTCCTCTACTCGTATATTCTCTGTGGCGTCCTTCGGAGAGTTGCGCGCGTACCAGCAGAGGGTTTTCTGGCACTACAGTGAGTGTCTTTACACAGCTCTCTGCAAGAGCATTAACCACCGTACTGGAGGTGAGGAGAGTGCGGAGGAGGACGGCATCGCATTGCACGCCGATGCCTCAGTCGAGGCATCCGCAGATAACCGGTCAGCCGACCCGCCGTCGCTGTCGTGGTCTTCTGTCGTTTTTTTGCCCACCAAAGATGTAATCGTTCTCCTCTGCGTGGTACTGCAGCATTTTTTGCGGGCGGCGCCATCGGCGACTGGAAGTCGCTCGCCACCGCCCAGTAGCGCATCGTCAGTAAAGAGACTGGTGAGGTCTGTCGTGGCTGCCCTTGTCGAACACAACACTGCGTTTGCACGCACCCTCAACGAGGAGCTGGCACCGCGCAGCAGCGACGGCTGCCTTGAGAGGGTGGCGACGTCTTTTGATCAGTGGCCGGCTGTCCACGCCTTGACTGTAGCGCTCAGCTTTCTATGCCAGGAGGCGGTAGCGCATTCGGTGAGTATGCGCTCGCAGTGCAGGGAGCTACTGCAGCCGCTTGCCGCTGCGTTTCCACCTCTTTCTCAGGCTGAAGCCGGCGGGCACAGCCCACCGTCGCCACCTATGGGCGCCTTTGCGCGGGTGTGCTGGCAGTGTATGTGTGCTCCCTACGCGGGAGAGGAGTCCCAAAGACTCACCTCCAACTCTTTGGCGGTACTGCTCAGTGCTGCCGATACAGCTGCGGAGGGGTTCGAGCGAGGTGGCTGCGGTGAGGTGGACACGTGCTTTACGATGCTTGTGGCGGAGTGCTACAGACGTACTGCTATGGACACGGAGCTGACGGCCGACGATGGCGCAAGTGGTCTGCGAGGTGGGGAGCTGCGTGCTCGTGTACTCGGGCGGCTTGTGCGGTTGCTGCCGCGCGTCCACAAGCTTGTGGAGACAACATCATCGTCTGCAGCAGCTGTGTCACCGTCGTCCGTAGCGGCCCGCACGGATCTGGTGAAGTGGTACTTACTCAGTGTCAGTTGCCTGAGCGAGCGGCTGTGCCGCGAGGATTTCTTTGTCGAGGGCATTCTGGCAGATCACTACGCCTACCACACCGGTCGGCGGCAGCAGCGACTCTTGGTAGACAGGAAGGACGATGACGTGAGCGTAGATGCATCGTTGCCCAGTCAATACCGCCTGCTCACCTCGTACCTGTTCAGCGCAGAGGGTGGGCTGCAGTTGCTTCAGTTGCTCACTGAGCAGGATGAGCGGTCTGAGAAACTGCGACTGCAGGCACCGCAGGAGCCCACTGTGGAGGCCCCCACCGACCCCGCCGCTCCACCGATGGCGGACGGCGGCAACGAGGAGAGCGACTCGGCAGCGGCTGCATCCATAGCGAATACGGCGTCCCTCATGGATGCCGGTGTTTCTGCTGCTGCTCAGTGGCCATCCTCTGCTTCGATGCAGCAGAGCCCACTGGAGATTCTGTGCAATGTGTTTGCGTGGCCCATCTTTACCTTCTCGAAGCCGATGTACAGTCGCTATCAGCAGGAGACGCTGGCGCTGTACGCGAAGCTGGTGCGTACCCCACAGCTGTTGCGTCGCCTGTGGAGTCTGTACTGGCAGAGCTGCGAGGGGCTGCGGGCTGTACTGCCTCCCGGCGAGGTTTTGCAGAGGTTGTGCCAGCCACCGGCGTGGGGTGCGCAGGAGCGGGAGGAGCAGGCAATTGCTGCTGGCCAGGAGTGGGGTAGACGCCGCCGCGTGCCTGCGGGTGTCCACTCGGCGCGTTCCCTCATGCCCCTCCCGCGGCTGCCAGCGTGGGAGACGCACCCGCGCTACCCTCTCGCCTTCTACGACCCTCACGCGTCGCTCTCCATCTTTTTCTTCACCCTACTCGCATACTACGTAAACGTGTTCGACTTCCCCGATGAGCTTCGCCGCGGTGGCGAGGGGGCCGTGCTGTCTACAGAGGAGTCATGGGCGCTGGTGCTCGCGCTGAAGGAAATTGTGCACCGGTCACACATGTACGGCGTCGTACCGAATTCCAACAGCGAGGCTGTCGCCCACGCGGCTTGTCTGTTGCTCTCCCGTCTACACACGGTTGACGAGGCGGATCCGTTTGTGCCCGCCGCGGCCGCCGGCCTGTGGATGTCTGTTGGTGCCGTCGCTGCCGAGGCGTCGGTGGGTTTACTGTTTCGCACTTGGGATGCGGCAAGCGCTGCTGTGGTGAATGAGGAGGATACCGCAGAGGCAGAGGGGCCGGGGCTTGATGGCGCCAGCGTCGGGACCGGGGGAAGAAGCGTTGTGGGCGGCCTAGCGTCGAGCACCACCGCCGGTACCACGACCACCTCGATCGCCCACGTGCGTCTTCCTGGCGACGACGTCACCTTTCACGGTAGTGCGCAGTGGAAGCAGCAGATTCGGTACACAAAACTGCTCGTGCACACACCGTTCCTGTTCCCCTTTGCAGCTCGTGCATTGCTACTCTCGGCGCTGCTCGTGGAGACGGATCATCACTGGATCCCGCCGAGTGAGCGGCGGGTGGTGGTGCAGCGTGGACGCACCTTCATCGACGCCTTCAACCTTTTCCACGACAACCCGCTCAGCAACGACATGCTCAACATTCGCTTCATCGCCGATGACGGCATGCTCGAGCCTGGCTACGGCCGCGGTGTGTACCGGGAGTGCATTGTGTCACTCTGCAAGGAGGGGTTTGCCGCCGAGTACGGTTTGTTTCGCCAGACCCCAGACGGCTATGTGTACCCGAACTCCTTCAGCGCCTTGGCGACGAGTGACCCGCAGCACCTTCTGAAAATTCGCTTCTTGGGGGCAATGGTGGGCCGTGCGCTGCGCGACGGTGTGCTGCAAGACGTGCCATTCGCCCTTCACTTTCGCAACGCTATCTTGGGACGCCGCAACACTCTCAGCAACCTCAAGAGATTTGACGCGGAGCTCTATCACCAGCTCATGTCCCTCACGCAGCTTAGTGAGGACGAGCTGAAGGCGGTTGGACTAACCTTTGTCTACACAGTGAACGCGCTGGGCATCACAAGAGAGGTAGAGCTGGTGCCTGACGGGGCCCAGATGGACGTGACCCCGCGCAACTGTCTCTTCTACGTGCATCTCGTCGCCGACTTTAAGCTCAACCGCGAGGCCGCCGAGCAGACGTGCGCATTTTGTGCCGGTCTTCGCTCTGTAATTGACGCGAATCGCCTTCGCTTGTTCGACAGTAACGAGGTGGGCATGCTCTTCGGTGGCGATGAAACGGGGGAGATCGACCTGGTGGACTGGAAGGAGAACACAGTGTACGACCAGCCGGAGGATGTGGACACACCGCAGGTGCGGTTGTTCTGGGATGTCGTGGAGTCTCTCACCCGCGAGCAGCAGCGACAGCTGCTGAAGTTTGCGACGTCCATGACGCGGCCACCGATACTCGGCTTTCGTTTCCTGGCGCCCCCCTTCAAGGTTCAGCTGCTGGCAATGAACGCGTCCGGGCCTGATCATCTGCCCTCGGCGGCAACGTGTTTCTCTACCTTAAAGTTGCCGCCGTACCGTGACTATGCGACTGCTCGAGCAAAGATTATCGCTGCTATTGAGGAAACTGGCACCTTCGAGTTCAGTTGAGCAGCGAGACGCTATAGCGGGCCTCTGTGGCCCTAGTACAGCTGCACGAGAGAAACGAGGGATTGTGAGGGCATAGCGGATCGGCGTGGGATGGTGGTGGTTTGGCAGGTCGATGGAGTCAATGCAACGTGCCAAGGCCGCCATTACCCCCCCCTCTCCCCCCATGCATGCATGCCTTTTCTCCACCTCTCTCCGCATATGTGCGTGCGTACGTGTCTGCTTCTCTAGGCTTGGCGTCGTTTGATTCGCTTATTTACTTTCTTGTGTGTTGTCTGCGCGCTTGTTGCCGTCTCTGTCTCGGTGCTTGCGGGCGTATTTCTGTGTTGGTGGCTGGATGCACATTACCACTGAGGCGTCCAAGATTTTGAAGGGCGGATAAGAGCATCAAGTAATGGGGGGACTGAGAGGGGGCGCGTACCGTCTACGCGCAGTACCGCGGACATATAGAAAGAGCGAGGGCAACACACTCTCTGTGGCCGCAGGCCAGGCCCTATCGCACACCCAACTCCCTTGTTTCTTAATCCTGCACCACTAGCGAATTTGTGGGTGAGAGTGGTCTCTCCCGCTGATACGAAGGGAGGGGTATCATCGCCGCCTACCTCTCCAGCAGTGCAGGGCGTTGTAGTCGAGTAGCCCTTCTTTTCAAGCTACGCTGTGCACGTCTGTGGAGCAGGGCAAAAGGTTTGGGCATGCCGGCTGCACTGCACTCCGCAAGAAAAAGAAGAGAGAAGAATTCTCCCAGTCCTATGAGGAGTAGCCATGACCACCATCACTGTCTGCGTTTTCCGACAGTGTAGGACTCGCAACTGCTGCCATAGCTGCACGACACACACACACATACACCCACACACACACACGGTCTCACTTACACGGCGCACAGGCGAAGGAAGCGGACTGCTGTGCCCTGGAGAAGCGAGGCCAGTTGTCTCTGAGAGAATCTCTTTTGTATTTCCTTTTCTCTAGTGCGCTTAGTGTGTGCGGGTGTCAACGGCACTACCAATACTCATCCTGCGCTCTTCGCTTAACCCTTTCTCCGGTCTGACTCAACGGCTCGAGCAAACAAGTAAGAACACCGCCACACCACGTACATCCACACGTAGGAGAGTGGGCGGCGGAAAGGCACCCGCACGCCCACCCCCGACATATACTTGTGACTCCCCATGCGTGTGGTGTTGGACAACGCGGGTTTCATGTCCTTTGTCCACTTGTAGGCACAATCCTACCGCAGGTGCACCCCCCCCCCCCACACACACGGTGTCGGGCAGTCATGCTTCGTTGCTCACTCGCTACCTATGGCAGTTATTTGCTAAACCAAAGACTCATAACGGACTGGTGGCAGGCCGGCCAGCGCGAGGAGGTGCATCAGGCAGCCAAGGCGCGACTCAGCGCCGCCCTGGAAGAGGTTGAGAAGCGGTCGTCTTCCGCGCCGCAATCATCGGCGGCTCGTGTGGATGAAGATGGTGGGCCCTCGTTTTCATCTTTGGGATCACGCCAGCGAGTAGATGCGCCTCCTCATTCTCCACCTCTCAGCCTGTACGAGGCCAACGGCCTTGTCTCGACTTTTGTGAGCAGCCACAACACGCAGGACCTGAGTGCGACACTCCAGTACATCCGTGAGCAGCTCCGGGAGGACCTCACCCCATATCATTTCCACTCGCTGCTGCGCACATTCAACTACCACCATGACGTGGCGAATGCGCTGCAGGTGCTAGAGGTGATGATGCACAGTGGCACGACTACGTTGGAGACGTACGCGCGCATGGTGGACTGTGTGCACTGCCTGTCCCCGCCTGATGTGGAGGCTCGTCTCTTGCAACTCGTTGCCCTGGCACAAGAGGCGTTTGGTACTCACGTAATGGAGGATGATACCGGCTCCGAGGCCGGGACGGTGGCTGCGTACAGCTTTTCGGGAGAAGGACGTCAGGCACGGGAGACGGCTGCGGATGTGACAGGGGTCGACCCATCGTACCCCTCTAGTGACGCGGCAACGTCGAAGCCTGCGCAGCTTCCCCGAAGCGCGCCTGTGCTTTCCTCTCTTCTTTACCACTGCTCCACCACGAGCCATCGGAGTACTGTTGCGTCGTGTGTTGTGGTGGCAATTTGGATACGGGCATTCGGCGTGGAGCTGACGGACTGGGATGTGTTGTCAGTGCTGAGCAGCGTGCTCACACACACCGGCGAGTTTCCGCAATTCTGCGCTATGTTCAGCTCCTTCGACGCGTACGAGCGGGGCACCGTGAGCGTGCAAGCGGTGATAGAGCGTCTGGTGTTACTAGGGGAGGTGGTGTGGAGTGGATCATCGACAACCAATGAATTCATGGATGAGCACGTGGAAAGCAGTGAGAGAGGCAGCTTTAGTGACGACAAGGGAAAGGCGCGGGCCAAGCCGTCTGCCACTTCGACTTTGACGTCTTTGGTGGAAGCGATGCAGGCGTCCCTCCGCGCCGCCGGCGTCGACCCGGCTTCCGCAGTGGTTTCGCTACCTTTTGTTAATGCGCAGACCAACAGCATGGAGCAGCTTGTCGCTGCCACATTGTTGCCGCTCATCCAAACTGGCGTTGGTCCGCATTACTACAACGCCGGGCACCTCTTCCATGCACTGAGTCTCGTACAAAGCAGTATGGGGGACGACACTGGTGCCATTCAGCTACTGCAGCGCGCGGCCTGTGAGCAGCAGCGGTGCACCCTAGCACAGGAGGCACTAGGTATGACTGCTAACTCGCGAGTGTCAACGGGAGAATCTAGTGGAAGGCTCACCAGCTTTACTGAACCCTCGTCGTCGCTTGGGGTGACTCATGCATCCGTCCCTGCGACAAGAGAACCATACAGCGTTTCAGTTCACCATCTCTTAGACATGGGTACGCTGCTGAGTCGTGTCAGCGCAACGACACTGCGCGACGTGCAGCGGCCCTTTCACAGTGCGCTGCGCCACATGATGGCGGGGCTCTCGGGAAGGCCGACGGAGAAGCCGTCGGACTTCTCTGCTTCACCTTCATCCTCTTGGCCGAGCGTGGTGGCGTCGTGTACACCTCCAGTGCCCTGCGCGCGCGACTTGGTCACCGTGAGCAGCCGCGAGACGCAGTTCATCTGTACGGTGTCTGAGGCGCGCACGGTGCTCAGATGTGCAATCGACGCAGGCAAAGCCATCGGTAGTCATGGACGTCTACCCCGCAGCACGCAGTTCATGCTTATGCAGCTCGCCGAGTTGTGCTGCCGCCATCCGCCGCGCAACCCAAAACTGACCCCGGCGGGGCTAGAGGAGCGGACCAAATGGGGCCGATATTTGGATGCCCGCGACACGTCGCTCGCCCTCTTTGGGTCTGCACAGCATTCGCGTGACTCGATGAAACACCTCTTCTACAACGATAATCAGCTGCCTGAGCTGCGTAGCGAAGTCGTCATCGCGAAGGACTTTGCCGACGTACACGAGCTCTTCTTCGGTTCAGCTTCACCGTCATCGCTGTCACAGGCGGAGCTGCAGGCGTCTCTGCGGCGGACGCGCACCACCCTGCCACACACTGGTAGTAGCGCCGCCATTGTGCCCCGCTACCTCTGGGACCCAGCTGTCTACAACCCCTACCCGGCAGCACAGCTGGCGATCAATACTTGTGAGTTTTCTATGGGTCCTTCTGGGAAGGGAACGCAAAGCCCTTTCACGCTGGCAGAGATACACCAAACCGATGCCATCCTTGGAGATGATGCCGAGGGTGACTTTGACGGCTCCGAGTTCTTCGTCGAGCTCTGGCAAACCTTGCTGGACAAGACCACCTCGGTCGGCAGCAATGAGGTTTGGTACCTGCAGAACACGGATATGTTTCTGCTGCTCCTTCGTTGTCTACTGCACCGACTGGACTGGGAGACTGCCGCGCATCTGACGCGCAAGATGACACAACACGCAAACTACACCTACCTCATGGATCACGAGCTCACCACTATTTTTCGCGAGATCGGTGACCCCGCTGGTTGTCTGGCATTCAAGGTGGCGACGAAGCTGTTTGACGGCCGCATTACGAAGGATGGGCAGACAAAACGGGAGAGGTTTCATCAGGAGCAGTTCAGATGAGCGAAGAAAAACAGACAGGCATTCACACAAGTGAGGACACGATCGCGTAGGGGGTGGGGGGGGGCGGAGGCGGAGGCGGAGCGAGTCGAGACTCTACAAAAGCGGCCGCCTCGACGAGGGAAACGTGCCTTGTCACAGCCCACAGGAGGAGGCCGACGTCCCTCCGACATACACGCGTGCCCTCTCCACACATGACACAGGTCCCACGCATGGTGATCTCTCTCTCTCTTTCTCTACTTCTCTGCTTCCGTGCGCCAACTGCGGCATGACAGACGGCAACAGAGAGGTCAAGGCTAATCGTTCCTCTGCTTCCCTACATCCTTTTTCATTTCCCCTTCAGGTGTGTGTGGGGGTGAAGGGAGGGGTGGGGCTATCGTGCCTTTTGTTTCGATGGACACGCGTCACCTACCCTATAGGAGTAGGGAACTGATGTTTCCGCTACTGTCGGAGCCGCCCCCCTCCTCCAGTCCTTCGATTCAGAAGTGTCAATGACTCCGGCAGGGCGCACGCGTGCACGTTTGTGCGGAGGTGGCGGAGATGCAGTTCTTAAAGAGTTCGTTCTTGGTGTCTCCCCTTTTTTTTGTCTGTGTACATGCGTGTCGCTTGTGCTTCCTCGCTCTCCCTCACAGCCTCTACTCTGTCCGCCGCCGGCTGTCTGTCGCTTCTTTCCCCTCAATTTCGCCTGCCTTCTCTTACCTCTGCTTTTCTGCTTACCGGGGTCTACTCGGGGGGGGGGGGGAGGAGAGGGAGGTGGTAGTAGAGACGGTAGAGCCTGCAGAGGGAGAGAGAATACATGTACGCTGAGTACGGAAAGAGACAACACCGTTGCAGGGGCACATGCCCACCGTAGTCACAAACGGGTGGGGCGTATCGCATTTTCACGAGCACAGACAAGTAAACAGGGGGAGAGGGACAGTGACGTGAGCGCGCGCTTGGGATAAAGAGCGAAGTGGAGGGGGAGGTGGGGGCTGGCTGGCCTTGCAACCATGCTTACTTGTGTTTGACCAAGGCCGCAATGTCCTTCCTCCACAAAGGCTCTCTGCGTGTGACTGCGGCCCAAATGAGTCTGTTTCATAAAGCTCTCCACCCCCTTCTCTCTCGTGAGTGTTGGCTGCAGCCACGCATCCGCTTCTCACTCCAATCTCCTACTTTCCTCCCCTCTCTGCACCCCTCTTTCTCTGCCCCTTTCGTGCACTTCATGGATTGTCCCCCTCTCTCCATACTCCCACCCCCGCTACCCCCGCTATCCATACGCACTGGCACATTAACTCACAGAGCCACATAAGCGCCCCACTACACGCCGATTTCTTGGTCGCTAGCACCAGCGGCCTAAGTACATCCTGTTTTGTATTTCGCCCCCCTTTCCTCCACCAACGCCGTCGTCTTTACTTTTTTCCCTCTTGTGTCCGCTTTTCACACTTGTTTTCGCCTCACCTCCTCGCTGTGTCGTCTCGTGCCTCTCTTCCCCACCCTCCCTTTTCCGCGGGCAGACCCCCATTCGCATAGACACGCATGGTCCCCCCACCATACAAACCCCAGCCGAGCGCCGCCGCCATGTCGCGCGTAACCCTGAAGCCGAAGCTGGAGGCGGTGACGGTTTACAGTGACCGCGCGCAGCTGACCTTCTCTGCCCCAGTGGTGCTCGAGCCGTCGGCGAGCATTACGGCGGTTGTGGAGAACATCGAGCAATGGGGAGATGTTGACTGGGGCACGCTGCAGGTGCGCATTAACGAGGCGACTGACCCGGGCGTGGCTGCTGCGGTGCTGCTGCAGAATATCAGCCCCGTGCGCGAGACGGTAAGCCAGGACGTGCGCGCGGACGTGCAGTGGCAGAAGGACGTGATCAAGCGGATGGAGGAGGAGCAGTGTGCATTCGAAGAGGAAGTTGCCGTTCTGCAGGAGTCGTGCGAGCACCTTGACCGGATCAAGAGCTTTGTATGCTGTGCGGGGCGCGGCGACTGCGCTGTGCCGCCGGAGAACGCGGTGCACCTGCAGGCATACCTGCAGGCACCTGCGAGGTGGGGCGCGATGGCGTCGTTCTTTGCGACGCGGCGTGCTACAGCGCAGCGCGGGATTGCAGAGCTGCGGACAAAGTTGAGGGAGATGGAGGAGCGGCTTGCGGAGGCACATCGGCAGCTAAAGGATCTCGGCGGCGACAGTGGCGTGCGATGGTATACGAAGAATGCGCTGGAGGCGACGCTTGTGGTGGGCGCCGGTGTCGCTAGTGGGACGAAGATGGTGGTGGAGCTGTCGTGCGTTGTGAGCGGCGCAGGGTGGTCACCACTGTACGACCTGCGCGTGGACTACGCGGAGTCGATGCTGGAGGTGCTGTACTCCGCGAAGGTGCGCCAGTGCACATCGCTGGACTGGGAGAAGGTGCGGCTTCGGCTGAGCACTGCGACACCGCATGCTGGCGGCTCGCCGCCGCCACTGTGGCCGCGCTGGACGATCTCGATGCGACCGCCGGTGTCCGTGAGGGGCGTGTTGCATGGCGGGCAGCAGGTGCACAGGAGAATGGCGCCAGCCGCCATAACCTTTGCTGTGTCGAATAACATGGAGTTCCTCACTGCTCCTGTCGCACCGATGGTGAAGCAGGCGTGTGTGGAAAGCTGCGGCTCGTCGTTGGGTGCGACGGTGTACGCGATCCCGGGACTTTCGACGGTGCGGCACAACAACGTCGACGTGAAGGTGACAGTGGCGCGCGAGAGGTTCCCTGCGCGGCTGCGGTTCGTGTGTGTACCGAAGGTCGACCCGCTAGTGCACCTGAGTGCGACTGCTGTGAATGCGACGGACTACGAGTTCATTGATGGCCCGGCGAAGGTGTTCTACGGCAACACATTTGTGAACCAGTCACAGCTGGCTCACGTGTCACCTGGCGAAGAGTTTGAGGTGTCGCTTGGCACGGACGAGACGGTGACGGTGAGCCGGACGCTTGTGCGTCGCGCAGAGTCGGAGAAGATGGCCATGTTCTCGAGCACCAAATCGCAGCTGAGGTACCACTACGCGTACACCGTGGAGTGCGCCGCGCTGCCGAACAATGCACCGGTGACGGTTGTGGTGAGGGACAACTACCCTGTTTCGGATGACACAGATGTCGATGTGGTACTCGAACAACCGAAGGCCACGGAGAGGGGTGAGAACTTGCGCTCTGCTAAGGGGGCGACCGTGACGGTGGACGAGGACACCCACGAGGTGGCGTGGAGCTTCTTGATGACGAGGCATGAGAAGAGGACCTTTGATATGGTGTTCATGGCGAAGTATCCTGTGAAGACGCCGGTCTTTGGACTGGAGTGAGGCGGACGTTTGTGAAGCACGCATAGGAGCCACACCGCCAAAGAGCTCACTCCGTAGCAGTGAGGTGTGCGCCTCTGCTCTCCTTTAGCGGTGCCGGCTGCTGGTGCGGCGACGCTTCGCTGTGTCTTGGCAGATCCAGTCGCTCGATCAAAGCCTTAGCGGTCTCCTCCGTCGAGGGAGAGGCGACTTCTTTGGATTGCTGATTCGCCGGTCTCTCTTTCTCTATTTCCCCACGGTAATCAGCGCACCCAATCGCGCAGTCTTGCCTTTGGGGGCTTTTCTGCTCTGTGCCATGCGCCCCACCACTTCCTTTTCTTCCGTCAGTTGTGTTTTTGTCTCTCTTCAACTTTTTCATGAGCCCTCTAATAATGGCGGGGAGGGGGTGACACACCCCAGTGCGTCGTATCCCCAGGGTTCGATGCCTTCACTCGGTGTGTGGGGAAGCCAAGGAGCCGATCCCCTCTCTCCCTGCCAATGCCGGACCACCTCTGGTGGGGGCCGGGTTAAGTGCCTGCGGCGTGGGGGGGTGGTCGGGGCGATTTACTGCTGCTGCTGCTGCTGTCGGGGGTCAGGTTCTGGAGGGCGTGGCGTCGGAGCGACCTGCAGCCGGAGCACGGCTGCACCATTCACATGATGGGCAGCGCTTCCGCGTGACTCGAACGTATCTCATCTGGGCCTCACTGCCTACTGGTACGGGGTGCGTCCGACATCCCGAGGGGGATGCCCCAGGTGGCGACCGAGATAGTGGGCGCGGCTGCGGGGCGGAGGGTGGGTGGAGTGGTGTTTGACCGCATGTGCTATGTATGGCAGAGAGTGGACACGTTGGACGAGAAAGGAATCTTTCTCTCTCATCATCCCCTTCCCTCTTGCTCAAGGTGGCGGAGAGACAGATGACAGCAGGGAGACACGCATGCACAAGAGGATGATAGACACACGTGTCTGCTCTTCGCTTCTCTGCGATTCGTCATTTTCCATCTGTTGATATCAGCGCATCATCGTGTTGGGCTTGTGTATTTCTCACCTTGCGCTCTTCGCAAACTTCTGCGTGTGCATGTGTGAGTGCGGGTGCGAGTGGCACTGTGGTGCATTTTTTTTTTCGCATTTTCTACCCGTGCTGCTCGTAAGCGACACCGTTGACGTTTTCCTTTCACACACACACACACACACACTTTCTTAGCTGTCGGGCCTAAGGAGGCGCTGGGCAACAGCAGGAGGAGATGCGTGACCGCCGTGGAGGCATTCGTTTCCTTTTTATTTTTCTCGTCGCGTCTTCACCGCTTCGCTCCCATTTCAATCCCCCTCCTTTCTCCTCACAGCACTCGTTTGAAGCAGCTGCAGAGGCAATGGAAAGAAAAGGTCACCCAGGGCAGCGCCGATGGGGACGCGAATGCCTCCTTTTTGCTTCGCGTGCTTCACAATCGCATCGCGAGTGGGGTAAGGATGCAATGACGAGTGGTGATGGTGGTGGTGGTGCATCTGCATTCATGCTCAGAGGAAAATAGCCCTCTTTCGAGCGCCCCATCCGTGTCCTTTCGCAGGACACTCTAGGAGAGTCTCCTTCCTCCCTCTCTCTGCGAGGTGCAGAAGCATGTGGATTCACTCACTGCCCTAAATATCGCGACCCGAGCCCAGGCTAACACAAACACACGTATGCGTATGCTGCACCTCTCTCACTCGCTCTCTAATATACCCCCCCGGCGTTTCCTCAAGAACTTGTTCATCACTCTCTCCGCATTGACGAGGACGCACGCGCCGCTACGCCCAGTAAGACGTGCGCGCACATGTATCGTTTTGGCTCTCACACCCACACCATCATAGACCGGTACGCCCCTAGCGCCACCTACCCTGCCTGGGACCCGCCCAAAGCTGAAACGTAGTTTTCTCACACTCTCTGTACCGTCACTCCTCTACCAAGCAGCTCACTCGGGACTTTTCTCTGTTTTGGTGTCCTCTTCATTCCACAACAGACTTGTTTCGTTTCTTCGGTGACTGCGACAAGGTCGAAGGGCTCGCGCTGCACTAAGGCACTCATGGAGGAGGTGAAGTGCAGCTTGCTGGGCTTCAACTCAGCACTCCTCAGGCAGCCGCTGGATACGCTTTCGTCAGCGGCCGACACGAGGACAACAAAGGAGTGGAGCGCGGACAGCGCGGCTGGTGCCTCGTCCGCGGCAGCCTTGCGCAGGTACTGCGAGGCGTTGCCTTTTCACCCCACAGAGCGGCTTCTTCTGCAGAGCGCCCTGCCTCTTGGTCGCAGCTATCACACGCTTCTGCGCGCCACCCAGGAGGCGGCTGTCGGCCGCACCGAGGGACTGTACCCAGCCGCTATTGCGAATGGGGTGAAGAAGATTCTTGTCAACTACGCCGAGGCGGTGAAGGCGGCCGAGACGCCGTCGGCGCTTGCTGTGCTCCCGGCTACCTACATCCTGACGTTCACCCTCCTGGAGGCTATCGTCAAGCAACAACAGCAGACGGAGGTGTGTCTGCCTTTGCTCGGCGACTTCCTTCACAATCAGGAGGTCCCGGCAGTCTTTCGCCGTCTTCTCGGAGAAAGCGTGTGGCTGGCGCTACTCTACACTACGGCTCACTACGTTGCACATGGTGTCGTGTTGCACGCACGCCGGGACTACTTCATTGCACTGCGCACCAAACCAACGGAAACTGCAGCGGCGGCGGTGCCGGTGGGGAGCACCTCAACCCGCTTCAGGTGCGGCGGTGAGGAGCACATCCTCTACACAGACCGTCTTCCGCTCGGAGTGTCCCCCGAGCTAGGCCTCTTGATATTGGCGGCAGGTAAAGAGCGGCGGGTGCTGCTACGCGACGCGGATGTGCAGGGTGGCAGCGACTACCTGGAGCAGCTGGCTCTCGGTTCACAGGACGAGGCCGCCAATGCTGTCTTTCACTCCATCTTTGACGTGCAGCTGTGCCATGGTGGTGTACTGGCCGCAGAGGAGCTAGCGGCACGTGTGGAGGCGGCGAAGACGCTGTGGTCCAAGGCATTGTGGATGAAGGTCGGCGATTTTCCTTCGCTAAAGGCGAACCTTGCCGCCCTGCGGAACATGTTTCTCTGCCACCGCGGCGACGTGTGGTACGCTTTTGTGGAGCGTGTGTTGTCTGTTCTTGCTGGTTTGCAGCCGATTCAACACGGCGGTTGCGAAGGTGCGGCAGCGTCACCTGCGCCGGCGCCGCTGCTGCCGTCACTCTCGCCCGCTGCCACCATCGAAGGGGCCGAGGGCGCAAATGAGGAGGAGGCGAAGGGCGAGGATGCAGCAGACGCTCTGGCTCGTGAGTCTCGTGCCGTGGCTTCCCGTGGCGCCTACCTGCAGCGCACCGCTGCGGACGCATTCTTGTTCGCTCTCTCCGTCAGCAATCTGCACGACACCGCCGCGTACGAGCCATTCACGATGCGGGTGGCGGCGAGCAGTATTCAGCAGGCGAATGCGGCCTTTGCTGGTGAGGACCAGGGGCGAGCGGGCCGGCGCACCCGCGGCGGTGGCGGCGCGGCTGCTTCAACAGAGGACATGGCGCGGCACCTCCTGCTCGTCGTTCAAGCTCTTCATTTGCAGTATATCCCTCCTCAAGGTCTGCTGCTAATCGTGTCGCAGAAGTCATTGCAGTACTACCAGCGACTCTTCTCGTTTCATCTCGCCCTTCGATTCTCACTGGAGGCGCTTGCAGTGACGCGCTCACTCTTCTCGGAGGCGTTGGTAACCAACATGAGCCCCTCGGCAGACCTGCGTCGCGCTTTTTCTCTGTTTCAGCTTCTGCACTTTCTGGAATCCTCGGTGGGCTACTACATGCAAGTGGATGTCATCAGCGTGTACACCGCACAACTCGAGGAGCAACTCGCGTCGACTACATGCACGAGCGTGGACCAGGCAAAGCACTTCCACGACCAGTTCATATGGCATGTGGCGGAGGCTACGTTTCTCACGGAAGGCTCCGAGCCGCTTCTGCGCGCGTGCCAGTCCCTCAACACGTGTGCGACAACCCTCTACACCCTCTGCACGCGCTATCGCATCTCGTACTGGGCGGTCGATGGCGTCAACAAGACTCCGGTGGAGGTGCGTGCGACGCTAAGTGCCCTCGAGGCGCGTGTGCAGCAGGAGGTTGTGGCGGTGTTTATGGGTCACCTCGGTCTTGGTGGGCGTGCGTGGGAGCGCGCGCTGTGGTCTCGCCTCGACTTCAACGGCTACTTCTCTCAACACCGCACACGACCAGCGGTACCTGTGACACTACAGAGTGTCAGCGCGTCAGCAAACACGTTCACGCAGCCGCGCCGCACACGTGCACGTAGTGCCGGCAGGCTGTCGCGCCCGAAGAGTAGGGCTACAACGCCACGTCATCATCAGAGAACACCGAGGCGAACGTCAGCTGGGTGACATGGTGGTGCAGGACGAGTAATGTGTGTCGGGAGAAAGCGTGTCTCTCAAGCTTGCGTTCTCTTCTTTCCTGCCCACCGCTCTGGTGAGCTCATCTTCTTTTGCCGAGTTTCATGGGCCTCTAGGTGAGGGCTCTGTGGACGATATTAGCGAGCGCATACGTAGCAGCGCACAGTCCGTCCCCGCACTTCTTCGTGTGGACGCCCGCTTTTCTCTTTTTCCCCCCCCTCCCTCAAAGCACTGCTTCCTGCCCACTATGTGCACTAAAGTCGCTCGCGCGCATCGAAAGATACTTCCCCACCTCCAACATCTCTACTCCTCGACCAGGCAAGCAGGCACCCCCTCCCCCCCCCACATAGAGTCGGCCAGTCTCCTCCCGTCCTTGCACCTGCAAGTGCGGGCCCATGTGACACTCCTGCCCCCCCCCCTCCCCCTCCCCGCAAATACATACCGACACCGCTATTGCTTTGCCTCTCTTGTCCTTTGCACCCTTCCTTGGCTTGGCATCGCGAGGTTGCCCGTACCCCCCTTCCCCTTTCTACCCTCGCCCTCATAGTCTATGCCCACTTATTTTTCTCCTCGCCTATACAAGAGGAAATCAGAGAAAGGAGAAGAACCAAAGAGCTGCGGAAGACCCACAGCACGTCAGTGCACAAGTGCGTAGCGGCCCCTCACTCTGTCGAACACCTACGGATACTCTTTGCCTCCCCCAGCGCCTTCGTCTGGCAGTTTTCTCCCTCGCCTATTGAGCGGCGTCATTTTTTCTAATTTCCTTTGTTCGTTTACTGGGTGGTCGTTTCAGTTTCTAAGGCCACCTTTTTCCCTTATTTGCTTCTCCCAGCCACCTGACAGACCGCCCCACTTGCGCCGTAGGCCCCTCACCTTCGTGCGCCTCTGCTCTCTTCACCCAGGCTTTCACGTGTGGTGCGAACACTCCACATCAGCAACGGGAAAGCGCGGCGGGGGAGAGGGGGGGGGGTATGAACCACAGCAACGAGTCGGCGAACAGCGCTGACGTCGCGTCGTCTTTTCCACAGCCGCCCCCGACGCAGTCGTATAGAGAGGTGCCTCCTTTGGTGGCCCCACCGGCCAGCCGAGTGACGCGTTCGCAGGCGTTGGCTCGATTGCAGCGCGGGAAGGACAGCAGCACAGAGATCAAGTCGGTATCCACACGAGGAAATGACGCGAATGAGCTGAAAATGTCGGAAATGCGGAAGGGATACGTGATCGGGGGTACCGACGCTGACACGCAACAGAGGAAACAATCAGAGAAGACGTCCTCGCATGCTGCAGTGCCGCCGACAGTGAACTCCTACTTCGACGCGCGAATGACGGCGTTGCGTGATCAGCGGAGGAGGAACGCCACAGTCACCCCCGACGACAGGGATGACGCCGGAGCTGCTTTCCCGGAGACTGACAACGCTAGTTGGCGCCGCCGCCGTTGCCGCAGTCACGGTGCAGAAGGTGCCAACAGCGATGCTGTGCGCGACGGTGCCTCCAGCGGAAGCGCGGACGATGTGTGTGACGCCGACAGCATCGACGATGGCTCGGAGAGCAATTGGCCGACGCACCGCGGTGTCGCTGACGGCGCGACCACTGTGGCCCCCTCTGCTAACTCTACTCATACCCACATCCGACGCCGTTTCATCTCAACCCACCAGGCTGCGAATGCTCTGCCTCGCATGTTAGCGCTGCAGCGATCTTTCGAAGCGGAAGCAAAGTACCTGTACGAGTACTGTGGCACACACGTTGTCGAGTGGCCGACGCTGGCGGTGGAGTGGATTCCCGATCGCTCCTTCGTCGACCCGGAGCGTGACTACACACTGCAGTACTTAGCGATTGGTACTCAGGTGCACCCGCTCAGCGGGGCGGTGAACACGGTGAAGGTAATGGAGGTGGCGGTGCCGGTCACCACGACAAAGGACGTCATGCATGGTCTCTATGATGACGACGACATTGCCGGGGTGGAGGCGGTGTATCTCGAGCAGGAGGGGCACATCGACCCTGGCAAGCGCTTCGCCAACGTCAAGGGCCACTTCCACTGTGAGCAGAAGCTAATGATGGACGCGGCAGTGCTGAAGATTCGCGCGATGCCTGCGGAGACGAACATCATCGCTGTCAAGACTGCGACCGGGTTCATTGGAGTGTACAACCTCGTTCAGGACTTTACTGAGAATGAGGCTGGCCGCACGGTGCCGGATGCAATGCTGCGCGGGCACCGCCGTGGCGGCTTTGGGCTCAGCTGGAACACGCTAAAACCCGGCTTCATCGCGAGCGCAGCCGACGATCACTACGTCAACTACTACGACGTGAGTCACCGCTTGACGATCGACATGCGCGAGGCTTCGGCTGTTGACCCGGCGTTGACTGGCCCTGAAATCCAGCCACTCGAGCGCTTGGTTGGTCATCGTGACATCGTCAGCGACTGCTGCTGGCACTCTTCGCAGGGACACTTGTTGGCATCCTCGAGCATGGACGGAGACGCGCGCTTGTGGGACATTCGCATGAACACCAGCAGCTCTACCATTCACTCGGCGCACGCGAGCGGTGCGACAGCTGCCCAGTTCCACCCGATCGGCGCCTTCCAGCTGGCGACCGCTGGTGCGGAGGGAGGCATTCGTCTGTGGGACATCCGCCGTACCACGGACCCCATCTGGGAGCTCAACTACCACGGCTGCTCCATCACGGGTCTGCAGTGGTCGCCCTTTAGCGAAACCGTTCTGCTTAGCTACGGCGCCGACGGCCGCGTCGTTTTGTGGGATCTGGCAAAGGCGTCACTCCCGCTTGACTACTCGGAGGACCAGGTGGCGCCGCCAGAGGTGTCGTTTGTGCACATCGGTCACGTGGGCCGCGTGACCGACGCTTCGTGGAGCCCCTCCAAGACGGAAGAGTGGCTACTGGCGTCCGCCGACACAACTAATGGGGTGCAAGTGTACCGCCCACTGCGCAGTGTTGTGCTGGGGCACTGTCCCTACCAGCAGTAAGAGAGCTCTTCCACTTTCTCTCCCTTCACGATGCCCCTTTGTTCTTTGTGGTCTCGTGCAGGATGACTGTAAACAGGATGCACCTCTGTGTGCGCATCTCCTATCGACCTATGCGCTCGTGTCGGCGGTGTTTCATGCCTTCATCCTCAATCTGCTTGTTTTTGGTCCCCTGTGAGTTACCTTGTAGGGTGACGAAAAGCGCGGTGGTGGTGGTGGTGGAGAGGGCAGAGGAACAGGAGTGTGAAAACGGTGGCGGCAACACAGAGTCAGAGGGAGCTGTGAAGGAGGACACCTTCTTTCTCCCCCCTTGTCTTGACCTGTGCTGTCGCCTTCTCTCTCTCTCTTTCACTCTATCCCTGGAAAGTGTTGCAGTGTTGCCTTTCCCCTCCGCTCCTCCACGCGGCCACGACTGCGCTATTTTTTCTCGTTCACTTTGCTGCTCTCTTTACTTCCTTTCATGTGAAGTTTTGTACTTTGTCTTCGCCTTTGAAATGTTTTTCCCTTTGCTCGGCCTCTTCTTGTGCATTGATGTGCCGAATGTGTAAAGAGGGCGAGCCTCCCGTCTCGCTCTCTCCTTCTCCCCTTCCATGGGTGCATGTGCGTATCTCGGCCGGTGGTGAGGCCTTCTCTTTTCCTTCGCTCTTCCTTTCACTTAGGTGGGCATGGGCTTGTGGGCGCCTTTTGTCTGTGGATGCGTAGAAAGGCGCCCTGGGCTCGCTGTGCTTCCTCCTTTATTTATTCTTTGCTCGTGCTGACTCTCTCGCAGCGGTGCGTGTGCGAGGCTACTTGAGGGGAGGAAAGGAGCCATTTGAAGGGGGGACAGCCGCCTTTCATTTTCTTTGTTCGTGCCCCTCTCCCTGCCAGTACAGGATGATGAGGGTGTGTTTTGGACAACCAAATGCTGGCGCCGCCAACTCTCGCTCGCTCGCTCTCTCTCCCCCTTCCTCCCCCCTTACCTTTTTTACTCTCCCTCCTAAGTCAACAGGTGAGAGCGCGCCATCCCCTGCGAAAAAGGGGCCCCTTTTCATTGTCCTCTCTCTTTATGCTTTTGCGTTTTTCTGGGGACTTATCAAGGCGACGAGATCGGGGAGAGGGGGATCGGGCTTTCCGTGTCCGAGTGGAAGCGAGGGCTCTATTCTAGCCCACCAGTGTGACTTCGAGTTGACGCGTTCGTTGCGAAAGGGCACTGGTGACCCTTTTCTCCCCTTCTTCTGATCGTTTCCATTGTCCATGCCGTCAGTGCAGGTCCCGCCCCCCGGCCCCTTTACGTCTTCACCTGGTGAGACAGGAGAACGAAAGGACAGGTGACTCTGCACTCTCGTGAGCGCACAAGTACAAGATACACACGTATCGATACTCTTGTATAGAAGACGCGCTCTCTTCCTGCCAGTATGGCCTCGGTGTAAGCGGCCGGATCGCATACGCACTGCCGAGAAGTTGAGTCGATTGGGACTAATATGCCGACTCGCTAAGGGCCTCGCTGTGGTTCTCTTTCTCCTCTTTTTTTTCATCTTCCCCCCCTCTCTCACGCTGGCAGAGGAACGGGTGCGCTTATAAAGCACCTGCACGGACAGCAGACCACCGTGCCTCGATTTCGTTGCCACGGCATGAAGTGTCAGGGGCCCTCCCACCAAATAAGAGAAACAGAAAGGAAGCAACAAGCAAACATAGAGAAGACCTTCTGTCGGTAGTGATGGCGGTACCGAGTATCGCCCTAGAGGCGCACCCGTTGTGTGAACTACTGGCCTGGTTCTTCCTTGAAAGAAGGGGATGCCGTCGTCTTCTTCACATGCAAAGGTGCCCCCGTTAACCTCTTCACGATCCGCCTTTATGTGCGCTCACACACACACACACACTACCGAAGGGCTGGCTGAGAGAAACAAAGTTTCCCATCATGATGTTCGTTTCTGCGCGGCGCTGTTGATCTTACTCACCCATTTTACTTGTTTCTCCCCCTTTTTCTTCGGCGTGGGCGGCCTTATCTTTTTTGTTTTGTTTCCCGCTTACGTGGGCCTTCTTTGGCTCTCGTCATGGCATGCGGGCCGCTCATGTGTTTATCGGCCCATACACACATGCGCCGATAAGCACATGAGCGTTGTTGGTGTTCCTACACTAACAGCAATCTTTGCGTGAGCCTGTCTGTGTGCTTGTGTGTGAGGATCAGCCGTGCTGTGCTACCTCTCTCCCTCTCCAGGAGTCTTCTACACGGCGTAGATGGTGGTGCGCCGCGGCCGTTTTCATCAACCACCTTCTTCGGAGGCCTCTTGCCCCTTTAGCCCCCTTTTCAAAGCTACAGCTGACGAAGAATGTCTGCTGCCGCGCACAACCGATAAGTGTGCTTCTCTCGCAGTTTTTCCTTTTGCGTTCTCTCTCTCTCTACCTCTGTCTGCTTCTTGTGCGCCCTGGCACGTTAGTCGAAAGATCCTCCACCTGCGCATGGTACGACGACACGCTAAGGACGTCGGAGGGGAGGGGCATGGTGGCCACCGCCAACCTTCGCGCTCGGGGAGGAAGAGACGACACGAAGAGAACGAAAACATCAGCAATACACCACCCTCTTTCCCTTCTCACCTTGGCTCGCAGCGAACGCGAGAGAGAGCGAAGTTGCTCATTGCGTGCAAGTGTGACCGACTGTGCAGCAGAGGCAGCAGCTCTTCGGAGAACCATCGTTGTGGTCACTGCTGTCACGGTGAGGGGCACGAGGGGCGCGCCGACGTTGGCGACGATGCGAAGTACCGTTGTAGGAGTGAGGACAACCGGGACGGTGCCTGGCAGCAGCAACGGGATACGAGGGACAACATCTCGGACGGCGGTGACAATGCGCACCGCCCGTGTGGGGCGTTGCTGAATTCTTCAGCACCGTCTCCGCAGGCACCCATGGCTGCCCCACTCGCCACAAGCGCTGCGGACATCCCAACGGCAAGTCTCGCATGCAATGTACCGCCGGGTGCAACGAGAGCCGACAGCCGTAAGCGCTTCCCCGAGGCACTGGCCGAATCTCCACAGGGACCGGTACCTCGCGTTGAGGCGGTCGATGAGCGCAAGCAGCTGTTCCGCACGCGACTGTGCCCAACTCCGCTGCGAGTTCCGGCTAGCGAAAGTGCGGAATGGCGCTGTGAGGCTCTTGGCGCAAGCCTCACAGCTCCTGGTGTCACGTTCACCGACTCGGTTCTCGGCGCAACCTTTCTTAACTCACTGCCTTCTCCATGTCCCTTGCCGCGCCCCCCGACGCCTGCTTTTCTACCTGTCGCTGGTGCGCTGCCCCCGCCATCTCTCAGCATTGCCAAAACGGTACCGTTCTCTCTGGAGGAGCACCTTACGTGGCTCTACGCACCAGCATCACCGACAGAGAGCCGCTCAAGCGCGACGGTACCTCCCGACATGGTCGCGGCATCGTGTGGCCTTGCCCGTGCCGAGCGAGTGCGTGCTTCACGCAGTGAGAGAGAGCGCAAGCACGAATCCAGTCGTAGTACCGTTAGTGCGACTGTAACTCAGCATTCCGACCTTCCCATTGCACCCGCTGACGTGCAAGAGAAGGCTGCACCCGCTCTTATGCAGGACCAGGGGTCGGCATCAACAGCAACCACGCTTATCCCGCCCAATCCATTGGCGCCGCAACACGGGGAAATCAGCTACGAGAGCAGCTTCTCTGTTGTCACGTCGTGGGATGCATTGATGGTGGCGCCACCACTACTGCGCACCACGCCCCGCATGCCGAGTCTCTTGGCCCACGATGTCGCCGGCGTTGGCACTACTGCTGCGCGTTTCGGTAGGTTGGCCACGTCAGTCCACGTGTGCATGAGCGACGATGCTACGCGTATACCGTTCAATGGTTCACAGGGCGAGTCGCTAATCGGCACCTCTCCTGCAATGGAAACGAACGAGGCGAGTCAAGGCGGGGAGGCGCGCGCTGGCGCGGAGCAGCAGAAGCCTGTCTTCCCATCTTCGCACTGCGCCCCTTCTCCTGCTGCAGTTCCACCGAGAGTGAAATGCGATGGACACGAGTGGTCGCGCAAAGACCTGTTGCGCCAGGTCGAGGAGGATGGCGTGCGCACATTTGTGAAGCACTTTACGAACGGTCTTGTGTTCGTCGACCCTCCGTGGTTCATTTGCCCAGTGCTGCTGGACAACTGCGAGCATCCATACTACATGACCTGGCTGGATGAGCTTGAAGTTGGCTCCGTGGAAGAGGCGGTCGCAGAGGCTAAGGCAAAGCTGCTGGCAGATGCGTAAGCCCCTACCGCTGCGCAGTGGAGAGGGTACAGTTGGTGGGCGGGGAAGCGACGACCGGGGTCATTGCTGAGCAGCAGCCATGGCAAGGCATCACCTCTCTGCGGAGGAACAAACTTTCTCTTGCTCGTTGGCATCGTCGCCGCCACTTCTGTTGTGGCGGCTGCAGTGTGCCGCGATGTCTGACTCCGCCCACTATCTCCTCCTTCTTTCCTCTCTGCCACACACCACTCCTAGAGGAGGTGCGCAAGACGCTTGCGTACGGCATACCGCGGAGTTTCATGTGCCCATCTCCCCCCACAAAGCGCTAGCACATCAGTACTGACGTCCGGACTGCGCAATGTGCCTGCTCTGTATTGGCCGCTTCTTCTGTGCCTCTGTGTCTTTGCGAAGGTACGCATGCACGCGTGTGAGGCGCGCTACCACACGTGTCGGACAGGCCATTTGTTGTTGTCCTTCTTGAGCCTCGTTCTCTTTCGATACCGTCGGCACGACTTGTCTCTTCCCCTCCTCCACCTTCCCTTCCTGGCTGTCTACATATGGCCATATTCACACTCACTCATCCGCACCGACCACCCTGCGCCCCCCCTCCTCGTCTTCACACCCTGCCCTCTCTCACGCCAACCGTTCTTGTCTGTTACTTGCGCATTCTCTACCTCTCGCTCGCCGACTCGAAGCCCCCCCCTCCCCTCTCCCCTCTCTTTTCTCTCTCCTTTTCCCCCATCCCTTCTCAGAGGTAGCGGTAGAACAGAAACTCTAAGAAGAAAGCGCAGCGGTAACGTGACTGTCCCCAGTCTTTGTGTCCTTTGACATATACACGACCACCCCACTCCCCCCCCCCACACACACACAGCTACACTACTGCTGGCAATCGGAAGACGTAATAACCCACGCTTCTACCTACCCACACGCACCGACGTAGCTTTTCTGCTTACTCTACCATGCGCAGGACCTTCAACAGACTGAGCCTCTACGCTCTGCGCACCTGCCGTGGCGCCGGTGCCGCTGGGGCTACCGCGTCCATTCACATGACTGGATCCATCCGAGCGCCGCCCACATCTGTGCCGATGGCGCTCATGGTACCATGCCGCTCCGCCAGCGACGCCGCGCTCGCTGACGCCACCCGCCGAGAGTTGGAGGAGGAGATGGGTCGCAGCGACAAGCCAGAGCAGCCGACGCCGCCGGTCGGTTGGCAGGTGGAGCGCAAGCCCGGTACGTGTACCTTTGACCTCACCAAGTCGTTCGAGGGCGAGGAGTTGGTAGTGCGCTACAGCACGAACCAGGACTCCGATAAGGCGAACAGTCACGACATCTTTGCGTATGTTACCCAGAAGAATGGGCAGACGATGCAGGCGGACCTCAGCATCGAGGAGGGTGAGTTGGTGCTGAACAACATCCGCTTCTACAGCGATGCGGCGCTTGCGAGAGATACCAGCGCCGAGGCGGAGGCAAAGCGGAATGAGCTGTACACAGGTCCTCTGGTGCATGAGCTGGACTACGATCTCCTGAACTGCGTGATGACCTACCTGGAGAAGCGTGGCGTGGACGAGAAGCTGGGCGAGTTTGTGGTCTTGTACAGCTTCTGGGCGGAGCAGCAGGATTACGAGGCGTGGCTGTCCACGATGAACAAGTTTGCCGCATAGATGGCGAACAGTTTGCCGAATAGTCGGCGTCGGAACGAGAAGTGAGGGGCCCAAAGTAGAATGCGCTCTCGTTGCGGTTGTGTTTCTTTGATTTGTTTGCGTTCAACGGAGTGGGGGTATGGGGGCGCAGGCTGGCGGTGGCGGCGGGGCGGGGGGGGCGTGCGGGTGGGGTGATGGATGGAACACACAGCGGGGGCTGGCCACTCTCGCCCACCACAGAAAGAAAGGGGAGAATGAGAGAGAGAGAAACAGCTCGTGGCTTATGTGGGCGCATACATCTCTCTCATCTTCTTTTGCCCTTTTCCCTCAGACACCGCTACCTCAGTCGGCAAGCACGTCTCACCTCGCGCCTCCGTTGCTCAGTGGCTCCGCGCAAGAAAACGACACCCGCTCCCCGCCCCCGCCACATGAGCACCTCTCTCTGTATGTCTGCGTGTGTGTAAATGAGCGAAGGAGAAGGAAGGACGTAACGACTCCGCTTGGGGAGGGGGGAGATGCACGTTTGTTATCGTCAATTTCACCACCCTTTCCCATTCTGCCTTCACACTTCGTCCCTCGTTGACAGCGGCAAACGGGAGGGAGGGGGGTGATACGAAGAGAAAGAGGCAGGGATGTGCAAGGGGGAGAGGTGGTCATTCGCACTCGAGCTGGGATGTCAGGGAGTGGGATGGGAGAGGGGAAGTGCACACTGGGCAGCCCGCTGCGCGACTCGTTGTTGCTTTCTTTTTCTTCCACCTTTAGTGCTGCCCCCGTCTCATTAGAGACACAAGTAGGTATGGGGCACGCCCCCAGTGAAGGCGTGTGCATTAAGGCCTTTTATTCTCTCATGGTCAGGGCCCTTCTCTTTTTTTTTCTCTCGATCGCTTTCGCTGTGGCTTTTTCTTAAGCGTATGTAACAGCTGGCTGCGTGCCTCGATAGGAGGACGCGCTGGTAGTGGTGGTGGTGGTGGGGGGGGGTGGATGGGTGTTATGTTTTGAAAGTAACTCTCCCCTTCACCTCCATAATGTTCGTCCTCTCCACGTCGCTGCGCAAGAAAGCTAAGTAAGAAGAAGTGACAGGAGCATCAGCAGCATCATAAGCGGCAGAAAAGGCCCTTGTGACGTCGTTTGGCGTATCGCTGACTGCCATCCCCCTCTCTCCTTCTGTTCTGAGGACTGGGGCTATCGAGCGCTCGCCACCCACAGCGGTGTGGAGCTGAACCAATACTAATCCAAGCCATTCAGCCCCACATGCACACATGCAAACCCCGTTGGCCAGGCCTCGTTCCCCCTTCTCTTGATGCTCCGTCTCTCTCTCTCTCTTTCTCTCTCAGTGCAGCTAGAAAGTCGCTTGCTAAATGTTTCGCTTGCCTTTCGCGCTTCCCCCCTTCCTCGTTTCTTGTGACTACTCGACTTATGCGTATTCGGGTTTGCGTGCCATCACGACCCCTTTCTTCTAAGTATCACTTGGAAAGGACACGAGCCGCGGCCGTGGTGCCGCGTCACACGTGGATATGCGTTCGCAGAAGGAGTACGTTGGCGGCGTGCCCGTGGTGGTCTGCCTCGCAGAGGGCGATATCCTTCACCCCACAGACCGTCCTTCGCCCGCAGCGTTTGTGCTGCCTCGCACCACGATGCTTCTCGCCATTGTGCGCGATCTCCTCCAGCTCTTTCGCCCGTACGCGGTGGCGCTGCACCCGGAGACGACGCAGGTGTGGTTCAGCGTCAGAGACACCCCGGTGTCGTGGCTCTACCCGGCTGGCGCCGTCAAAGACTACGTGAATGAGTGTATCCGCGAAGAGCGGGCGGCGCAGCTCTCGGGATTGTTGATGTCGTCTCCATCCTCGCCATCAGCAGCATCGCTCCTCCAGTCTCATCTGTGCTCCATCTTGAGTGAGCCGCTCCAGCTCATCTTCCACATTCACTCCCTCACCAAGGGGAGCTCGCTAGCCCGCACCGTGCCCTTCTACATTAACTATGACAGGCTGGAAGAGCACATCCGCATGGAGGTGAAGCAGGCTCACAAGGCTGCCTACACTGTGCTCTACGGCAACTACGCCATCTATCAACGCGAAGCGGAGTCGGCGCTGCAGGCAGCCGTTGGGTTGGCCCTCTACCGGCCATTTGATGCTGTCGCACAGGAGCAGCTTCAACAGCAGCGATACCGCGACCTCGGTTTCCGTGGCAACAGCGCCGCTGGTATAGGCAGTAGCAGCTACGCGTCAAGTGGTAACCCTAGTGGTGGGCATTTGCCGCCCATCGCGTTCACATCTCCATACCTTCTGACCGAGTACCAGCAGCTGCTCCGCGGTCTGCTGACGCCTCAGCCGCACGTGGCGTACCTCATCCGCATTGGCTTTCCCTTCGCCTATCGAGGCGCGGCAGGTCGGGCCGAAGGCGAGTACTTGCAGTACGATTCTCACCGCGTCTCAGCAGCTCCGGCACTAGCGCTGTCAGCAACGGTGACTGGGGCGGCAGCTGCACCTGCGATTGAGCCCGATCAGCTGCCTCTGGGTCTGCTGCTTTGGCGGCTGTTCCGCATACCTGTTTTGCGGTGGAAGGCGCAGCAACCGCAGGAGCACTCCACAGACAGCACAGTAGCAGCCGCCGCTGCGCCCACTTCAGCGGTGGCGCTCAGCGAGGTGGAGCACACGTATCAGCATCTACTGCGCACCCTAGCCCCCTATTATGCTGACCCTCCCCGCTGTGCGACGGATCGGTTGGAGAAGCAGGAGCCGCTCTTGACCAGCACCCCACTGGAGCCGCCGGCGTGGGCGGCGTGGGAGCACACCATGGTGCAAGCCTTCATGCGCGACTACGAGGAGCACCCCGGGAAGGGCGACGTAGGACTTGCATTTGTGGAGGCTGCCGCGAAGTCTGACTCACCCAATGCTGGCCGCCGTGTACGCTTCATGGTGCAGGGCCTCCAGCCCCCGCTCTCCACCCCCGGAAGCTTCCTGGAGGCAAACCTCTCCTCCAGCGACCGCGCCATTTTCGTTACGGTTCAGGTGTGATGTCAGTGAAGCTTTCGCAGGAGGGAGAGGAGGGAGGGGGGGGACCGAGCGAGGACAGGATGTGGAGCTGCGCTATTGGACTGCTTGCCCACTGTTTTCCTCTCTTTGTTTCGTCAAGTACGCGCTTTGCGCGTCTCTCTTTTCTTTGTCTGCTGCTGTCGTGTGCACTTGAGGGACGAGTGCCCGTACTCACAATGGTGTCTGCGCTCTCTGCGTGGTCGCGCGTCGCTGTTGCTCTGTTTTTTGCGCTCTCTCGGTGCCGGTCTGTCCGCAATGCCGCCAGTGCCTCCTCCTCCCCCCTCTCTCCCTCTCTCTTAGCCTTCTGCATCTCCGTTTGTCTGCCTCGCTGGTGCTGCGGGATGTTCCTTCCTACAAGCAGACCCCCGCCTCGGAGGTCAGGGAAGGGGGATGCGGGTGCAGAGAGGCTGGGCACATTGTCCTGACCCTTTTCTTTTGGCTGTTCCCCTGTCTTTCGCGTGTCTCGCTCTTTTTGTCAGTCGGAGTCTACCCCGCATTCATGAGGCACCATGAACATACACACACCCACACAGTTGCCTGAGAGAGGAGAAATACAAAGAAATCACGAGGTTCCCCTCCTCTTTCCCGCTTTGCGCTTTCACTTGCGCACGCGCACGCAGTATTGAGGGTGGGTTGTTGCAGTGATGTATACGCCTCGCTGGCAGCGTTCTTGCTCGCAATGGCCTTCTGTTGACCTCCGCATGCATGACTCCATGGGGGTTGCGTTGTGCACCGTCTTCTTACCTCTCCGCCTTTGACTTTTCTCCTCACCCCTCTCCTCGTCTCTGTGTGTTCACGCCTTCTTAACGCTGCCCATACCCCCCCCCCCCACCCCACACACACACCGCCGTCGATCTGGGTGCCGTCGGTGCTCTGGCGAACACCAGCGTGCGCGCGCTTCTCTCTCTTTCACAGAGGGTGCTCAGGCAGTACACTGAACGCCACCTCCCCCCACTTACCGCCAACGGCGGCTGAAGCGACTCTACGCTGTCACTGTGTCGAGATTGTGTGACGTACTGTTTCCTCGTATTCCCCTCTTTGCTGTTGCACCTCGTCAAGAACTCTCTGCTGCAACCCCCCACCCCTCTTTTCCCCATGCCTACACACGTTCCCCATCAAGTTGTGGAGAGCCGCCTTCTTCAGGCTGCCCGTCTGCCTGAGGCACTCTACGGGGTTGTGGGCTTGGTGTGGTTCAGTCTTGTGAACAGAGCACGTGACCCGCCCGCTGGTGAGGTTGCCGCTGCCATCTACAGTGCAGGTTTAGAAGGTTCATCGCTGACGCCTCCGTCGCTAACTGCACCATGGACAGGCCCTACGACACGCTACACGCACGGCGCACCAAACATCTCGGAGGAGACGTCCGCTGTGTTTCTGAGGCACACCATGGCCGAGAAGGTCGTCTTCGCTGCGGATTTGGATGAGTGGGCGAACATGGCGCTGAGCGGCTTTGTTGACGATTCTGATACGGCCCTTTCGAAGCCGCCTACAGGGATGACGCCAGCGGCGCTTCCAGCCGCCTCACTCACAGCAAGCTCTGCGCCGAACTTGCCATCTTCGGTTTCGTGCGTGTCACAGTCTGTGCCAGCGGTCGAGCTCAGTCCACTGATCTTGCGTGTGCTCCTTTGGTGGGCTGGCCGTCCTCAGCTGCCGTCACGGCGCAGCGGACAGGTTGCCAAGGCCCCACGACAGAGTACCAACAGCAGTCGCATCAACTGCCGAGGTGTGGGCGGCGAGCCGACGAGTGAGTTATCTGCTGACAGCTCTGACAATTTACACCCGTTGTCCAGCGAGGGCGGTAGCAGCGGCAATCTTCCATCACAGGGGCAGGAGGATGCCATAGGGCCGCAGCAGCTGCGGCTACGCATTGCCGACATCTTCGCCCTGCTATGCCACCGCGACGGTGGGGTAGTCGTGTCAGACGCGCTCCTGTACGGCCGTTGCCACGACGCCTCCGAGTTTGCAGCGCAACGCTGCCACCTTGTATTTAGCGACTTTTCCGATGCATGCTGGAGGGTGGCGACAACGCTGGCCCCCACTTCATTCACGCCCTCCGCTACAGCTGTGGGGCTGGTGTCGATTGAGTCCTCTGCTTCACCTGATTCTCAGCACAGCAGTGCAGGTGCGCGTAGTGACACGTACGACGTGAAACAAGTGCTGTGCGCGCTGGTGGACCTGCACACATCTGCCGCTCAGCTTTCTCCGCTGAGACGATCGCCGCATCTCACGACTGACACGACCGTGGAGTCAGACACCGTTGCGACAGGTGTGCTGCTCCGCGCGCTGCTCCGGTGCCCCCCACTTCACAAGAGAGTCATGCGGCTGTTTAGCGGCGATACACGCACGACAAAGCCGCGACGATGCAAGCGAGGCGGCTTAGCTACCGTAGTGACGCCGCCGCCTGTGGCGTCTGCGGAGTCCACACAAGGGCTTGACCCACCTTTGTCCTCGACTGCAATGTGGAGCGCGACGGGCGCTCGAAGGCAGCTCCACATCTTCCTGCCCGTCCTCACTCACGCATCGCCGATCGTGTCAGCCGAGTCGTGGAAAACGCTGACGGTGCTGCTGTTACCCTCTTCAGCCACTACCGCTCGCTCTGCGGCGCATCGCCCGCTTTTGTTTGCGCCGGCTTGCCCAGTGCAGCGTCTCCTTGCGGCTGCCTTGGCACTTCCTGGAGACGACAATGACAGCACAAGCGTTAGTGGGTCACCGAGGCCGCAGCCCGTCTTGCAGCCGTTTTCCCACCCTATGGCACGCAACAACGCACTGCGACTCCTCCACGTACTGTGCGCCTCCACCGATCTACCGCCGGCCGTCCAGTCACTCTTTCATCAGTGCCCTGCACTGCTGTGGCGAGTGCTGCGCCTGGCCGCTGCCGTCTGCAACGGAATAGCTGTTGCTCATGTGGCGCTGGTGCGACGGGTCCTCGCCGACTACATCATGTTCTCTGCTCAGCAGCCTAGCTATGATAAAAGTGGCGGTGTCGACCTGTGTAGCAGCTCCAGCATCTCTACCCAGGCGCTACTGCGCGAAAACAAGGATGCTCTCACCTGCTTTTTGGCGTCGGCATACGCGGCGTGGGGTGGTAGTGGCGTGGCACCGGAGAACGCTGGCGGAGACCTGGTCGTTGGTGCTGCCCCTGTGACCTCGGAGCGTGGCTACGACGAGAAGCACCTAATAACGGTGCTGCACGCGCTGTGAGGAGGTGTGGCCATATTCTTCGACACACCACCACAATGTCACCGCTGTCCCTTCGAGAGTGATGGCTTGAGGCGTCGTCTTGTGCGAGTCTCCGAGAAACGAAAAGGAAACGGTCCGTGGTCTGCTTGACAGCGCTTCCTGTTCGTGCCATGTTGACGTCTCCATCTCCGCCCTGCTCGTCCTTATCCTTTGCAGGGAAGCCGGAGTCCACTCCTCACCCAACAAGCCAAGAGGAAGGGCAAAAGAGCGACGTGGTGGATGACGGCGACGCGCGCAGCGTCTCATTCGTGCCGTGGGACTGCTGTCGCTGAATTGTCGCTGCCCCCCTCCCTTTTTCTCGCTCCATGTTGCTGTTGTTGCGGCATCGCTCTGCCCTTCGCTGTCCTCTACCTTCATCGACCGTCTTTCTCTCTCTCTCTGCGCTTCCGGATCTCTTCTTCTCGTCCTCCTTACACCCCACTCCACTTGCACAGCATCTCTATGTGAACACTGTCATACACAGGCGGCGAGATAAAGACCATCATTCAATCGGCAACTTTACAGAGGTGGTGATGGACTCGCTAGTCTTCTCCCCCTCCGCTGCTGCTTCGTGCGTGCAGTTCCGGTCTGAACAGCTCCAGCTCGGCGCAGGCAACCCTCTCGGCTCCGGCGCCATTAGCCAAGTTCTGCAGTGCCGTCTGCGTTGCACCGCTGCCCCGTCGCTGCCGGTCGTGGTGAAGATCGTCTCCAAAATTCAGGTGCTGCAGCAGGGTAAGGTGCAGAGTGTCATGAACGAAAAGGCGACTCTGCAGCGCCTCGCGCCGTTCCCATACGTGGTGCGTCTCTACGGCACCGCCCAGTGCGAGGACGAGCTTTACTTTGTTCTAGAGTGGCTGCCCCATGGCGACCTGCTACAGCACATCCGATACGCGGCACAGGAGCGTGTGCGGCAGTACAACGAAAGGAAGGCAGTAACTCTATCAGCTTCTAGCGTGCCCAGTCCCGCTGCAGTAGCCGGTGGCGCCAGTGGAACCGTATTGGCTGGTGCCTCGGAGGCGGAAGCGTCAGCGTCAACAGGTTCCTTCAAACGGACCACCTCAATTCCGCCAAGCAGCACGGCACTCCGCTGCCTTGATTTTAACGACATTCAACTTATAACGGCTCAGCTGGTGCTCGCCCTTGCGCACACCGCCGACAGGGGTGTCGTGCTGCGCGACTTGAAGCCGGAGAACGTTGCGTTTGATGAAAAGTACCGCGCTTGCTTGCTGGACTTCGACACGGCAGACCTCGAGGGGTCCATAAATAACCCAGAGACGAACAGCGGCGTAGCATGTCCTCCACCGGCGGATGCAGCTGCAAGTGATGAGGTCGAGGAAAACGATGGCGGTCATGGCAATGCAGCAGCCGAGAGTGGCGGTGCTTCGGTGTCTGCGCCACGGCGCCGGCTCACCGTGTCTGAAATCCAAAGGATGCGAAGGAAAACGGCGAGCTTTTGTGGCACGGCGCATTATGTCTCACCGGAGATGGTAGGGGAGTGCAAGTGGAGCTTCAGCAGCGACCTGTGGGCCCTCGGTGCACTTGTGTACGAGCTGGTCTACGGCAAGCACCTCTTTTCTGGCATGACACAGTTTGAAGTCCTCCAGAAGATAGTCGACAGCGGATACATGGAGAAAGGGAACCTGTTTCCCCGGGTGAACTTTGGCGTCGACGCCGATGCGGAAGCCGAGCAGAGCTGCAGCTGCCGCCGCTTCGATTCTGTGAAGGATTTCATCCAGCAGCTGCTCTCGACGGACCCGCAGAAACGACTTGGCGTGCACCCCATCACGCACTGCTTCGATGCTGCGGCGCTGCGCAGCCACGCACTGTTCGATGGATTTCAGTGGGAGCCGGTCGAGGAGCAGCAGCGCACCTTCCGCATGCGCCGATTCGACTCGGGAAGCTCGAAGGTGGCGAGCGCTAGGCCTGGTGACACGAGCTCTGATGCACCAGAGACTTCAAGTGATGCCACGGATACGGCCTTGCCTGCCGCGTTGAAGTCGCTCGCCGCCGCGTGCGTTGATCCGTCTGCATCGCTCGCCCCGTATTACCACCTCCTCCCTTTTAACAACCCTGTGTACGCGGAGTATGTGTATCGCACGACGGCGGATGTGAACCCATTCGAGCAGCTCTTCACTGAAGAGGGCACCAGGACTGCCTCCGCGGCAGCGGCAACATCAAACGCCGCAGCAGGCTCAGTGAGTGGCAGCGCACCTGGTGCGCTGCCGACCCCTGCGGTGGATACCACACTCAAGGCCGCTTCGGCAGTGGACGAGGACGAGGTGGCCGACGTGATTGATGATGTGGGCATGCACTACACTGGCCGCCCCGCAGATAAAGACTTCCAGAAGTAGCGCGACCCTCCCTGGAGTGGAGGCGCATGTGTGGGTGCAGTGCCTTTTGGGCTTTGCCTGAGAGAGCTGAGGGGTGTAAAGAGAGCGTGGACTGCGGTCGTGTCTATTTCCTCACGCCTTACCTCGTTGCTCCCCCCTGCATCTTCAACAAGGTAGACCGCCTGCTCTACCTCTTGGCAGCGTGGACAAATCGGAGGGCCAGGGCAGCAGAGCCACGTCCCCACCACATGCTCTTCGCAAAGGCGTACGGAGCTGCGCCTCCAGGTATGTGTGTGTGTGTGTGTGTGATGCTGAGCGACTGTAGCCTCTTCTCCACTTCCCCTTTCCAATGGTGCTCTCACAAGCCCACGCACAACATCCCATGCAGCCGAGGTGACTCTTGGATGGACGTGAGCACCCACACCTCCGTACGATGTACTAGCAGATACTAACCTGCCTCTGCGCGCGTGTGTGTGTGGGGTCATGTGGCTGTATCTAGGGGGGGGGGGAGAGCGGGAGTGCTCCGTTTCGATACCCCCCTCCCTCTACATCGTATGGCGACGTTGCTGCTTCTCTCTCTGGCTCCATCGCTCACCCCTCGCGAGAGAGACGCCCACGCAAGGGAACTCGCACAGTGACGTTAGCGGCATGCCGGCCGGAGAATGAAGGAACAGAGGAAAGCAAAACTGATCACATGTATTATCATCAGTCCTACGGTTACCAATGCGCGCAGTTTCTTCCAGTTCCCTCAGCAGTATAGCCTTCCCGCTCAGCTTCCGCAGTCCCTCTCCCCGGAAAAATAAGAAAGAGGACATAATGTGAGGCTGATAAGCAGTGCATGGGGTGGAATTCTTGCCATTTTCTCAGCAAAAAGGTGCACGCCAGTTGCGTAATTGTGCTTCACCTCTTCTCCGCCATTGATCTTCTGAGCGCGCGCGCAGTCCTTCCCCTCCAGGCGTGCCCACACACACACACACACGCACTAATACACGGCCGCCCATCGACACACGGAGGGCTCCCTTTCAGCCACATCCTGTTTTCCCTTTCATCTTACTTTCAAGCGCGGTGGCGTAGGGAGAGAGGCCAGCTTGGTCCGTGAGACTGCTCTACAGTTGAACCGCTGGTACCCTCTCCTCCTCCCAGCTTTTTGTGAAGCGGCTGTGACACGCCACTCTTGACTACCTCACCACCATACATATTCCCTTCCTTCCTTTCACCACTTCAGAGATGCTGGAAATCACCAGTCTTGACCAGTTGCTATCGTACGTGCAGCGCAGCGATGTGGTGACGGTAGTCGACTTTTACGCCGACTGGTGTGGACCGTGTCAGCAGATCAAGCCGCAGTTTGAGCAGATGGCGCAATACTACGACCCCAGCAAAGTCATTTTCGCCAAATGCAACGTCGACCGCAATCGCGACTGCGCCAGCCGCTACGGCGTCACCTCCATTCCCACTTTCATCGTCTTCTACGCTAATGAGCGTGTTACAACAGTGACAGGCGGTGATCTCGGTACGGTGCAGCGTAATATCGATCTTGCCGTCGCCCAAATCCCGGAGACTGCGGCGCCCTCGTCTGCCGGCCAGACGGCGGCAGCGCATAGACCTTCGCAGGAGACACAGGACGCCTTTGCGGAGCAGATGCTGCGTATTGTGGAGGCCAAGGGCACGAAGAACCCAATCCTCGAGAAAGATAGCTGTGACGCTGCGTACGCGCTGCTCAAGGAAAAGACTCCCTACGGTCTGCTCCTGCTGCCCTACCTCGCCTCTGACGCCTTCTCCGCCATTGCTATTGAGGCGCTCTTCGCCAACATTGCCTCTCGCGCTGGTGCTGAGCGGCACGACGAGGAGCATCTCATCAACCAGGTCCTGTCCCACGTCATGCAACTCGCCGCCCATCTTTCCTGGGGTGACATGAGCGTTGTGAGGCAGCTGCACCGCGTGCTCTTGTCGCTGCTTGCCTGTCCCCAGATGCAGACAGCGCTGGTGGCGAGCCCCTTCTTTACCAACATGTTCATCACCACCGGCACACAGCTCGAGCGCACGACGCTCTTGGGCGTTCTCTTTGGCCTGGGACCAAAACCAATGGCAGCGGCACGCGCGCCTAATGGAAACTGGCTCGAGGTACTCGAGCTTTTTCCCTATCAGAAGAAGGACGAGCACCAGCAGACAGTCTACACTATGCAGCAGGAGGTGAAGGCGCTTGCAAAGATGAACGTACAACTGCTGCAGAGCCTGTTGCGCGTAAATATGACTCGCAACGCAGCGCTGCGGTACCTTGGCCAAGCCCTACAGCTGAACGAGGATTACCTGAAGACGATGCACCACGACAGCCCAATCAGCTCTCGCTACTTCATGATCCAGCTTCAGTCGGTTCTCATTGAGCTCGCGCTGCCTATCTTCCAGGCGCGCACGAACAAGGAAGATATGAGCAGCGGCTGCAGCTACGACTACCGCCAGATACCAGCTCATTACCTACTGGATCGCTTGTACGGCCCACACGGCGTCGTCGTCTCCTTTGGCAGTGACGTTGAGCGGGTAGCGCACTACGGTAGTGACAATCCGTTGCCCCTGGTGCCGTCGAACCGCGGCGCCTACAAGCCCTTCATCCATCTCTTCTTCCTTGCGGCCCGTGCTGTCACACTGTGCGCGGCCGTTCTCATTGACGAGCACGACCGTGACGAGCGCCAGGCGACCCACCCGCAGGCGTCACAGCAGCAGCGCGACTTCTTCACCGCGGAGAAGCTCCTGGTCGAGGGCTTGCTCGGCTCAAATGAGCTTAGCGCGAGCCGACTCGAGTTCCTCAATCACCTCGCCCACTGGCTTTTGACGGTGATGCAAGTGGATGAACAGGGCGTCTTGCCAGCTGAACCGCCAGCGGAGTGGGGCTACCTCCCACAGTGTCTCGTCAACTGCGTGATTCGTGCCACAAGTATGGCCCCGTTGGACGGCCTTTACTCCGACGGCATGATCTCCCTCATGTTGGTACTGATGGGCAACACCAAGTACTTCCCTAAGCCCCACACGCACGCCCTCTTTCCAGCCTACCTGTTGCGGCTGCAGGAGAATTACACGACGCGCAAGGTGCTCGAGCAGCATCCGTGGTTCAGCACCCACATTGTGCGCGCCTGTATGGAGTGCTACATCGCTGTCGAGAAGTCGTCCTACGAGAGGGTTGAGGTGCGCTACCAGCTCTCGTACGCCATTAAAACGTTCCTCAAATCAAATCTGCTGTGCGATCCGGTGCGAGAGGAGATGGAGTCTCAGGCGAACAACACAATGCTGGAGCGCTTCTCGCACATGGCGGTGGCGGAGGTGAATGAGGCGGTCGATCAAGTTATTGACACCCTCACCAGGATGAACGAGATGGTGAAGGCCGGCGCTGATTTGTCGGAGAACGCTGTCACGTCGAGTAGCTCGCAGAACACCGCTGACGGGTTGCACGGGCAGCAACAACCGCAGGTGCGCCACCAGCGAAACAACGCGAATCGAAGCGAGGAGGCCGTCTCCAGCGAGGACGACGGTGAGGAGGACGAAGTGGAGAACACGGACAGGTCACAGACGTACCACGAGCGTGGCATGAGCCTCCGTTCGCACCTGATGCTCTTCACCGCCTCGATGGACATGTTCATTGAGCTCTCTTTGCAGTTTCCGAAGGGCGTCTCGCAGAACATGGTGGCTGGGCAGATCAGCGAGATGCTTGCCCGCAGTCTGATGGCGTTCGCCGGCCCAAACAGCCGGAACCTGAAGATCCAGAATGCGGACCTCTACAACTTCCGCCCCCGCGAGGTGCTGATGCGTCTCGTCGACTGCTTCACACACTTCCGCCGCTCTAAGAGCTTCCTCCGATGCCTGTGTCACTGCAGCATCCCGCTCTCTGAGATTAGCAGTGTCATGCGCACCATCGTGGACCGCCAGCTCATATCGGAGGACCTCATCTGGAAGGTCTCCGAAATGAAGTCTGCGGTGGAGTCTGCATCCAAGGAGGTGGACAGCGAGGAGGCTGTCTGGGATGACGCGCCCGACTACGCCTTGGATGCGTTGCTGTCCACCCCGCTTCTCCAGCCGGTTGCGCTGCCTGCGGACGTGAAGGACCTGAATGACCTGGTGTATGTCAACCAGGAGACACTGCACCACCTCCTCCTCTCCGAGAGCAAGCACCCCTTCACGAACGAGGCTCTGACGGAGGGCGAGGTGGCGGCTTTCAACAAGCGCCCCGACGTGGCGGCTGCTGTGGAGGGGCGACGGGTTGCTATTCAGAAATGGCTGTCGGGCGCCAAGGCTGCCAAGGCGTAGACTGCCAGCTGGACAGATGTGCACACTTCTGCACCAAAGGGGAAGAAGAGAGGCAGGACACCGCACCAAGATGCATCTTGTATTCGACAGTTGAGGCAGGATAGAAGGGGGCGAAGTCGATGGCGCACGATGTCGCCCCCTTCTAGCCTTCACTCCCCGTCCACTTTTCCCCTCCCTCTCGTGTTCTTTCATTGTTCGTCTTTTGTGTCTTGTTTGTGGCACTCGTGCATATGCTTCGGCTGCCGTGCGTATTGTGCGCTCTCCTTCTCTCCGCCTTTCCCCCTTCTTCGCTGTTGTTCGACTCCCCTCTATACCCGTCGTTGTTTTGTGGTGCTTGGAGGTCATCTCTTGTTGTTCAGTGCTGTTTTCCTCCTCCCTCTTTGTGCTTCTCTGTCTCCCTCTCTCTTACCCCTGATGTGCCTCCTCCCGTACCATCTCTCCCCCTCTCTCATTTTCTTCTGTGGTGCTCAACATCGCTGACGTTGATGCGCGACATCCTCTCGCAACTCGACTTGCGTCCACCAATCGCGCGCTTATTTTGTGCCGGCGTTTATGAGACCGAGAAGAAAAAGGGGGGATGGAGACCACAAGGCGATGAGAGGCGACAACGCTGCGCACTTTGTGCCCCCGTCCCACGCTATCAAGATGTGCGCCTCTTTACACACACACACACACGCATATATATATATATATATACGCCTTACACATGCGCTCATATCTAAGCGTCTCTAATAATGGAGGGGGGACCCACCCCAGTGCGTCGCATCCCCAGGGTCCGATGCCTTCACTCGGTGTGTGGGGAAGCCAAGGAGCCGATCCCCTCTCTCCCTGCCAATGCCGGACCACCTCTGGTGGGGGCCGGGTTAAGTGCCTGCGGCGTGGGGGGGGTGGTCGGGGCGATTTACTGCTGCTGCTGCTGCTGTCGGGGGTCAGGTTCTGGAGGGCGTGGCGTCGGAGCGACCTGCAGCCGGAGCACGGCTGCACCATTCACATGATGGGCAGCGCTTCCGCGTGACTCGAACGTATCTCATCTGGGCCTCACTGCCTACTGGTACGGGGTGCGTCCGACATCCCGAGGGGGATGCCCCAGGTGGCGACCGAGATAGTGGGCGCGGCTGCGGGGCGGAGGGTGGGTGGAGTTTGCGGCAGGGGCCGCGCTCAGACCACCGAGTCGGCGCATTGCTGTGGCGCGTGTCTACGGCTGCCTCGCACCCCGCGGGTGGGCCTGTTGCAGGCCGGAGGGTGGGTGGAGTGGTGTTTGACCGCATGTGCTGTGTATGGCAGAGAGTGGACATGTTGGACCAATCAAAAAATGAAGTCATGCCGAGGCGTATCTCTGTGGGCGCCCTGGCTGCTGAATGGTCTTGTTCTTAGTGGCGTGCGCTGTACTCCACATGCCCCTTTGCGCCAATCCCTCGTTTTCTGTCTTTATTTCGGGTGCCGTCGCGACCTTCTCTTCGATCGTCGTCTTGCAGTTGGAGGGATCACACCACTGTTGTGGCCACCACCAAAGCCCTAGGGGTGTGCGCGCTGTTTCTCTCCCCCCCTTCACAGGGTGTGCCGCTGCTTCTCTCCTCTCTTCTCTTAGCTCAAACAAGAAACGGTGGGAGGAGGAGTTCGGCCTCTTTCTCTTCTCTTTTAAGCTTGTCGACATTTGCGCGCCTGACCAGCGCCCTTTCGACGTCCGTCTTGCCTACTCCAAAGCCGACGGAGAGGGCGAGGGAGCGAAGGCGGTGGCGTAGAGCCAATGATACGCCTCACGTATGCTGACTTGGGCCGCTGGAGCTCCCGTGACTTTCTGCGCAGCCGTAGCAAGAGGGCTGGTGCCGTCCACACACGCCACACCCATGGCCGGCAAGGCCGCTACAAACGTCTTTCGTCCATCACCAGCAGCATCCGTGATGGCCGTCGGCACGCCTCCAATCACATGCAGGGAGGTCTGGGTGTGAAGCTGGGCAGCGGCCTCTTTGGGCTGCGTATTCCCCGACAACACCAGCTGTCCCGCATGTCGAAGGCAGAGTTTGACTTGGAGGTGTACGGGCACCCAAACATCACCAATCCGTACCGGGAGCACCTCGACGAACACCCGGACCTCAAGAGCGTCATGATGAACGCCACTGTGGTGCTGAGGCTTGTGGTGCTTCTGCCCAAGGTGGCGCGCCGTTCGGTGCAGCGCGAGGGTGGAGATCTGCATGCTCCAGAGGAGTGGTTGGGCGTGGTGCGCGAGATTAAAGTGGCACTCAGCGCCCTGGCAGCCAACGCCAGGCAAGCGGTTGGTGTCGTTGAAGTGCATCTGGCAACGTTGGAGACTTCCGTCAGCTGTTGCTGCACACCGAGTGATGTTGCGTCAGCGCCAGCGGCCCGCAATAGGAAGGAAGCGGGGGTAGGGCCAGACCTGGAGGCCAGCGTGGCTCGGTTGTATCGCACTCACTGCTTGTTGGGAAGTCGGCTGAAGCCAGAGTCTGAAGGGACAGCACAGCATCGCCGGCCTGCCGCGTTCATGGGGATAGCACTACGCGCGCCTCCACCGATGTCCTCGTCGAACCCGCCGGGAAGCTTTGCTGTGACTGCGTCTTCGACGCCCTTTACGTCCTCGGTTCTGGCCAGTCTCACGAAGGACACTGCTGCGCCTTCCCAGATGCTACACAGGGCGTGTAGCATAGGTACTCGTACTGCTGATCGCCTCCCCTGCACATCGATGATCTCGTCTGGATCGGTGGTTGCTGATGTCTCAGAGCCTTTTAAAGGGAAGGGCATGACAATGCTGGTGCGCGAGTGTAGTGCTACCGAGCAGCCCTTACTGCGCCTGTGCATGCGTCCTAGCGTGCCTGCGGGCACATCGACGCACCGGCCCCTGAGCAAGGGTTGCTCAGGGGCGAATGCAGTAGCCGCAGCTGCTGCCGTAACGACGCGGAAGGTTCTCAGGAAGGACATTGACCTCAACAGCGAAGTCGGGGTGTGGCGGCTGGCTCAGTCTTCTCTGCCGGAGCTTCTTCGTTGGCACTACTGTGCGCAAGATCCACGCGCGCACAACAACGACGCCCTGCCTCATCACCGCCGCCCGCTGCCCGTCTTGCTTGTGGTAGACTACTCCACAATCAACAGGAAGGAATGCAGCGCAAGGACGCAGAACGCCACATCATCGAGGCCTGCTGCGACGCTCATGCCGCGACATCTCTCGCTTGAGTTGGAGTCCGCGGGGTTCAGACTGCTAGCCGAGTCGTCCTTACTTGACGTCGCCAAGTCGCTAGAGGGGTGGATGCCGACGCGGCAATGGGAGGACTACCTTCAGTCCTGTGCACACAGACAACCGCACAGCGCTTGCAAGGCAGTCCCAATCGCAGAGGCGGTGTCCCCGTAAGAAGAGGAGCGAAACGGTGACCGCCGCCTCATACGGTCTCTCAGTCTGCAGTGCGCTCCGGGCGTCGTTTGGTTCGTTCCACAGACTGTACGTGTGGAGGACCCCATGCGTATCTGCCTTGCACACTCGCGAACATGCAACTCACCAAGTATAAAACCAAAGAGGGATAAAGAGAGCCGCTGCTAGGAGCGCACGTACATACACCCACCCACACACACGCACGGACGCACGTGTGCACCCTACCGACGCCCACGTCAGCGCCTCAACCCACTTTGTCATGCACCGGCTTCTTTTTCCTTCTCCCTCTGCTGCGAAGGAGGTGCCTCTGTGTGTGTGTGTGGAAGAGAGGGGGGAAGCATAGGACGTGTGCCGCAGTGGGTTTCTTTGCCTGAGGAGCCTGGAGAGCGGGGCGTAGCGCACCTCTTAGAGACACTGTTACGGTTTACCGCCATGTAGGCGCTTTCTCTCATTGTACTCCCATCTCGATGTGCCACACCTTCTCTTCCTTTGCTTGTCTTTTCTGATTCCTTGCAGTGTGCAACTCTGCTAAGGCGTTCCCGCTGTGTGTGTGTGTGTGTGCCGAGTGTTCTTGCTGAGGGGAGGTGGGGTGCATCCATACGGAAGTCAGACCGACTGTGGACATCACCTCGCGTTCCCCCCTTTGCCACCTCGCCGCACTGTGCGCACACCGCCCCCCCTTTTTCTATTTGCTCCTCCTTCCTTTCGATTCAGAATGCACTGCGTGCGTGTCGTGCCCGTTGATCGTTGCTTTGTAGCACGGCGGGTAGCGACAGCTATGCCGACATACAAGACCACTTTGAGGTCTGTCTACCTCTCGTTGATCTCTGATGGTAGCGCGGCGCTTCAAGTTAGTCGTCGCTACGCGTCTACCTCGGCGCATGGTGCGCGGTCGTCTGCAGCTGCGAGCACATCGAAGCTGAGCTACTACCGAAACCTCGGCGTCGGCACGGACGCAACGCCGCAGGAGGTGAAGGCCGCCTACCATCAACTGGCGCTGAAGTACCACCCCGATGTGGCGGAGGAGGCACACAAGGCACATGCGGAGATGCTCTTTCGCCGTGTCTCGGAGGCATACGAGGCGCTCTCCGACCCGGTAAGGCGTCGGGCGCACGATGCCGAGCTGGGGATCCAGACACACTGCGATCAACAACCATCTGCGACAGCAGCCACCGGCGCGCCGTCTGCCGCTAACGCACAGACGGGTACAAGGGCCGGCTCTCCCGCCGGTGGCGCACAGTCGCTCTCTGCATCTGCGCGAAGACGGAAGAGCACAGCATCGACGGCCTCGTCGACGTCCTCAACAGCCTATCAGCAGCAGCATCGTCGGTATCGCAAGCCGTTTGTACGCGGTGATGCCAATCGTGTCTTTGCCGACGCGTTCGATGGAAAGACGCTGGACGAAATTCTCTTTGACGTACAGCGTCGTCGCCGTCAGGAGAAGGCCAGAAGCGCGACAGCGGCGCCACGGTGTAAGACGGACAGCGATCCCAGGGATGCAGCGTCCAATGACGTAACGAGATCGTCGTCGCCACCCCCACCTACGGAGGAAAATGGCGTTCTCGACCGCGACGCACGCCTGCGCCATGTAATGGAGACGGCCGCCGAGCTGTTTGCGCAGCGAGCGCAGCGGCAGTACGGGCACGGCATTCTTCGCCACATACGTGTTGCATCCAGTCCGCTGCCCGAAGGCCCAGCCGCTCCGCCTGAAGCGTACATGCCGTTCCGTCCGTTCGTTGGCATGCCGGCTCCTCCAGGCGTGCAGACCCCGCCGGAGCCGCGACTAGGGAAGGTGCTAAGTTCTCAAGAGGCCACCGTAGACAGCAGCGCCCCGGAGTCGCATGGTACAGCTTGGTACGAGATTCCCAAGCAGTTTCACACGCACACGTACGCCGACGGCACCCCGCAGAGTCGCGCCACGAGTTTGGCCAAGGCAACCAAGTATATCCAAGGGATGCCGCACAACATGGGTCAGCTCTACTCGTATCACCGCCCGTACTAAGAACAAAGGGTGAAAAAGAGACAGCGCGCCAGCGTATGCGTGTGGAGGTGTGGTTCTGGAGTCGAGTAGCTCCAAGGGGGGAAACCGGAGCTGCTTGGCTCGCGGCTTTTGCTTCCCTATGCGTCTGCTCATGTGCCGGTGGAGGGTGAGGCAGGAGCTGCTCGCTGTCCTGGAACAGGCTCGACATACCGAAGGCCTTTCTTATCGTTGATAGACGACGTGGGTGCGGTTGAGCAATGTCGTGCTTTACAAACAGAGAAGGTTGGAGGCGGTTATGGCCGTATCCTCACATTGATGGAAGACCCTCTCCTGTTCTCCTCGACGACTCCCTGCTCATCACTGTCGGCTGTTGGTCGGCTGCCTCGCCAACACACACACACACAGTCCAGTACAGCTGAGCAGGGGTGAAGGGGTTGTGCTCGCTGATGGATGGAGAGGAGGGCAGGGTATACGCACTATGGTGCACACTAAGTGCCCATGTGAAACTCACATTAAGCAGAGCACACCACAACAAAGGGAAAGAAAAACAGCTGAATCGGCAAGAGGGTTGATGCCGATGCGTGGAGGTGACGGAGAAGGGGCAGAGATCAAGAGGGAGGGATCGTAGAGAGAGAAGACACTTCAGCCGACCCCTCCTTTCACCCACCCACATATATGCAGTAGTGCATGCGAGGGAGTGAGGGGCCGTGAGCTGGAGGGTGGAAGGCTGACACAGTGAACGCTTCCACCTAATGTCGAAGTGTATTTTGTCTTCTTCTGCTAACTTCCCACTCTTTTGCCTCGTTGCTGCGCTCGCACATAATTCGGGTTCCCCGCACACCCCACCCACCCACCCACCCACCCACCCACACATCGGCATACACACTCACACGTAACATCATCAATGTCGAGCAATCACTGTGGATCAACATGTGAAAGAGAAAAATCCCACCACCGTCTGCGTCTCTTGTTCTTTTTCACTTTGCTCGTCTCGCTACTTACCCATTTCTAAAGTCGCGCGCAAAACAGTGCAATGCGCCGTTTTGTGTGCCTGTCAAGTGCCGCGGCTGTGTCAAGCCTTTCGGTAGCCACTGCGGTCGCTAATTCCGCGACGTTGACGGCCGTACCGGCCCGCTTTATCTATACGACGTGGGGGTCTGTGCCTTGCGAGGACTGGGCGCGCAACGAGAGCTGGCTGAAGCGCATCACTTCGCAGTCCGATTACCGCAGCTTCGAGTTTTGGCACGTGCCGCAGGCGGATGTTCCAGCGGGGCTGAGGCTGAACGCGGTCGAGCGCTACCTACTGAGCAGCTTGGAGAACGACACAGACCGCCTGTTGCACGTCTCCTGGTGCGAAGACTTCGACCCGTACTGGCACGACCGTGTAGGTTCGCTGGAGATGCTCTACAAGATCGTGTATACGAACGACTACCCGCTCTACCGCTACATCTTCGGCAACTGCACGCACAAGGTGGCAGAAAAGGAGTACATGTTGCGCAAGCTGAATTACCTCAAGAGCGTTCTCTTCTGGGCTGGTCGCACGGAGAGATGCTATACAAGCATCGTGAAGGCACGCTACTACGTACAGCGCTGCGTGTGGAATGCACTGGAGCGCGAGCGCTATCTCTGCGCCTGCGTCGAGGCCGTCGACTCCTTCGGGAAGAAAGTGCCGGAGGAGCTGCGTCAGAAGGTGATGCCCGAGCTGGAGGTGGCTCTGGTGAGCATGCGCCATTGGGTGTGGGACTGTCCGAACGGCAAGCGCACCTTTACGCGTCGCCTTGCGTAAAATCGAGTCAGCGTTGTCGGTGCTGTAGCCGAAACGTAAGGCTGAGCAGAGCGATATTGCGCGATGGCATGCAAGAGTATCCAGGGTGGCACTGCTTCACTCTCCCCTCGCTACTCCCGCCCTACACACGCTTAAGATGCATACGTGCAAGAAGAATGGTCGCGCAGATATGTGCCGTCGAGGTGCATCGTGCAGGCTTGTGCGCACATGTGTGTGCGTGCCGATGTGAAGAGGCAGTCCCCTCTCCCTTTCACCTTTTTACCCTGCTGATCTACTTAGGCCTGGCTTACGGTCTCTTCTGCTTCGTGTCGCGTGCGCGCTCGCTCACAAAGTCGCTTTCCCGTCGCGCCGTGTGTGCGTGGAGAGGAGGCACCGTAGGTTTTCTTTTACACTCGCCTCCGTTCTCTTTCACTGACTAAGCGTACACGTGTACGTGTGCGTGTGTGTGTGTGTGTGTGTGTGTGTGTGTGAGGCGAGGGGACACCGCTTCTGCGTGTCACTGAAGACGCCACTCATTCCGTTGTTTGCGTTCGTTTTCTTCCCTTACCTGTTATGCTCTTCATTAGCGTACCCCCATCCTCTGGGCTGCTCAACCGCCCTTGTAGCATATAGGCATTTATGGTGATGTGTGTGTGCGTGTGCGTGTGCGTGCGTGCCTAGAGGAGCTCGGTTACCTTTCATGTTTTGTGTTGCGCGTCTCTCTTTGTGTGGACTTCCGTGCGCGTACGTGTGATGCGCCTCAACAGCAGCGAGTCCTGGACTACCCCTATGCTGTGGTGGTCGCTCGGGTGTACTTCCTTTCCGGTACTAACACCCACACATACACACATCCACAGAAGCACAAGGGTTCAAACACTCTATTCCACCTTCTGCTCCCCTCCCTCAACCCCAAGAGAGAGCATACAGAGATGCAACGCCGCTGATTTTACCTCTGGCTCGTCTTCTCTTCTGTCGGACCTCTTGTCACATGCTCTTCGATGTCTCTCCCTTTTATGCACTTGTCCCTGTCGCCATCTTGCTACGCGTGCCCTGCCTTGCGTGAGCGTGTGTGTGCGTCCCTCTGTCTCTCTCTCTCTCTGCGTGCGTTCGATCAGCGCTCTTCTTTTCTGTGTGCGCCCTGTACCGTGTCCGTGTCACTGAAAGCTCACCGACATGTCACCATCTCGACCCTCGTTGCAGCCTTGATGTGCCCACCGTTTCGCCACTTCATCGACTTGACACGTCTTTCCCACAAGCGCGCCTCCTCGCCATGTATTCATTCCCCTTTTTCATTTTGCAAAAGTGATGAACCCTCTTGACGGGGGACACACCCCAGTGCGTCGCATCCCCAGGGTTCGATGCCTTCACTCGGTGTGTGGGGAAGCCAAGGAGCCGATCCCCTCTCTCCCTGCCAATGCCGGACCACCTCTGGTGGGGGCCGGGTTAAGTGCCTGCGGCGTGGGGGGGTGGTCGGGGCGATTTACTGCTGCTGCTGCTGCTGTCGGGGGTCAGGTTCTGGAGGGCGTGGCGTCGGAGCGACCTGCAGCCGGAGCACGGCTGCACCATTCACATGATGAGCAGCGCTTCCGCGTGACTCGAACGTATCTCATCTGGGCCTCACTGCCTACTGGTACGGGGTGCGTCCGACATCCCGAGGGGGATGCCCCAGGTGGCGACCGAGATAGTGGGCGCGGCTGCGGGGCGGAGGGTGGGTGGAGTTTGCGGCAGGGGCCGCGCTCAGACCACCGAGTCGGCGCATTGCTGTGGCGCGTGTCTACGGCTGCCTCGCACCCCGCGGGTGGGCCTGTTGCAGGCCGGAGGGTGGGTGGAGTGGTGTTTGACCGCATGTGCTGTGTATGGCAGAGAGTGGACACGTCAGTAGAAGTGAATCTCACCTGTTCTTGCTGTTTTTCCCGGATTCTTTCTGCTGCTCACCGTGCGCTTGGCATGTGCCCTCGACACCTATACCGACATACCTCGACCTTATCATATTGTCCCACCTGATGGGTGACACCCAAGAGGGTCTCGTCATCTCCCGCAGAGTCACGTCTTTTGTTCGAATACCCGCTTGTTTGTCTCTCTTTCGCTGTGTTGCTACACACGCATGCGCAAGGAGTTTACTTCGCTTCGAATGATGCCTGTGCGACAAGAGCGGGCCGAGCAGTGCGGAGAGACTGTCTATGTGTAGGCGACTGGTGTGTGTGTGTGTGTGTGTGAGCCTGGGCTGAGCAAAAGTCTCGTCGTCGCTTTATATTGCTCGCTTGAGCGATGCGGGGAGAAAGGACCGCTTTAACTGCTCCGCCTTTTCCCTCACCTCCTCTCAATCTCGTCAGTGTCTGGCCACCGCTGTGGTGCTCAGCAACACAGGTTCGGCCGTCATCCTCTATTTGGTATTCTTTATCCTCTTCTCATCACCTTCACTTTATCCTGGTGAAGCGCGTTTCCTCCGATGTCTACCGTGGACATGTACGTCGATGGGGCTGTCGCCTCCATGTGTGCCACGGTCATCTCCAACCCCTTCGACGTGATGCGAACGCGCATGCAGCTGCAGGGTGAGCTGTGCAGGCGTGGTGAGTACAAGGTTCTGTACAACAACCTGGCGCTGGGAATGGTGCGTGTGGCTCGCGAAGAGGGCTTGCGTGCACTGCAGAAGGGCCTCGCCTCGTCCGTGATGTGGCAGGTGATGCAGAACGGTATCCGAATCGGATTGTATCCTGCTGTGCGTGCCGAGGTGAGCTATGCGTGCGGGTCGGATGCCATCTACGTCTCGGTGCTCGCGGGTGCCTTGTGCGGCCTCATGGGCAGCTATTTCTCCTCACCGTTCCAGCTAGTGAAGACGCGCCTGCAATCGCAGCGCAGCACGGTTGTGACGACGCGTTGCGATGCGCTGTCGAAGGCGACGACTGGGGAGCAGTATGACTACACTGGCGTGCGTGATGCGTTCCGCAAGATCTTCAAGGCCGGTGGTCTTCGAGCACTTTGGAAGGGCTCGCACATTGCGGCCCAGCGCACGCTGGTCGGCTCTGCAGCACAGTTAGCCGCGTACGACGTGGCAAAGCCTACGATCTGCCAAAGGATGGGATGGTCCCCCTCTGACATTCGTGTGCATATCTGCGCCGCCATTTTTTCGGCCTCATGTGTCATGTGCTTCATGAACCCACTGGACGTTGTCATGACGCGCTCCTTTAATCACCGCGTTGGTGAACCCGTAGTCTACTCCTCAAACCTCGCTGTAGCGACCTGGAAGATCTACCGCGTTGAGGGCGTGCGTGGGCTGTACAAGGGCTCCATGGCGCTGTTCTCCCGCTCCGCGCCGCACAGCATTGCGACATTCGTGTCGCTGGAGTACCTGCGCAAGCTCCGGGAGCGATACACAAGCCGGTCGTACACCTCTGGGTCTACTGTGGACAAGTCGATTGGGTTTCACAGACTCCCTGATGCAAAAAGTGACAAGCATACCGCCTAGTGCACTGCGTTGGGCACTGTTCATCGGCGCGGAGTTGTCTTTGGCGTACGCGGCTGAGTCAGCTGATTGCCATTCGCTGCTGTTACTCCACCTTCTTCTCCATACGTTTTGCCGGCCATGTTGTTAGGTGCCACGTGGTTGGGCTAAGCGTAGAGGGCCAGAGGGGCAAGTGTGTCGCCTTGCCTCTCTGGCCCTCTACGCGTGCGGCGGTGGCTGTGTTGCACTGCACACCACCGTATTTGTCGCGCTCCGCACCTGCGCTGCCGTCTTTTGGGGATCCAAGGCGGCATTCGAAGTGCGACCGACACATGGGAGGAGGGGGGGACGACGAAAAAGATTCCAAAGAGACACATGTAGAGAGCGGGGCGGCTACCAGCTAGTAGTGCGGTGGCGGCTCGAGCAGCTCAGCTGTGGAGCAAATGGCCGAGGATACCAGGCCTTATTTCTTCATATATGTAAGCGAAAAAGAAGAAGAAAATGCACACATTTTTGATGGGTGATGAAAGAGAAGAGGACCGCACCCTTTAGTGCACAGCCCAGGGTCTGCCTTGCCTGAGCCTCGTGTGCGTGTGGCGGCGGCGGCAACCATGCCTGGAAAAGGCGAAGGTGGTCCATCCCGACGTTACCTGTGGAGTCTGGCCTTCTTCTCTTGCCTTGAGACCTTTTTGCATTGAGTTTTTCTTCTCTCTTGCAATGCGCACTCTCTCATTGCGTTTGTTTTTCCTCGCCACCTTGACAGTAGTCACCAGTCCGCGGCCCGGCGTTGGTTTCTCTTTCTGTATACAGCATCCCTGTACTGCACCGCTCCCTTTCTTCTCGCTAACTATTTTGCCCTCGCTCTCTTGCTGGTGCTTGTTGTGCCCCTTGCTAACACGCGCGCTCCTTTTCACTCTCGCGCAGCTCGTGGATACGGCGGAGGACATTGTGCTGCACCTACCAAAGTCGTTGCGTCAGCGCAGGACCGACGGGAGGCGGCGTTTGAATAAGCGTAGGAAAGGCGATTAATCTGTGGCTCTCGTACTGAGGCATCTCTTTATCGTTTTGCCCTCTGTTACAGCAGTGCTCCTTCGGATGCCAGTGCGGCTGCTGCTGGGTACGGGCTTGGTTCACGCCCGTCGGGTACCCCGGGGACTGTCACCGATGCTCTCCTGCTGCACCCCACACCACCTCACGGCTTCCTTATCGTCGCTGACTGAGAGGGCGCGTGCGTCGCACATTAGCTCTTTCAAGGAGTCAGGGTACTATCGGCTGGAGAACCCAAAGCGCATCAGCATCGACCCCTGCGTCTACGAGATTCGCACGATGCGCGGCAGCGGCCCGGGCGGCCAGGGCGTAGATAGCAGCAGCAACAAAGTGGAGCTGCGCGCGGACATGGAGCTCCTGTCTGAGTTTTTTGATGAGGAGCTTCTCGCCGCACTGCGGCGCAATGAGGCCGGTGGCGCTCTCACTGCTGACGGGACAACCATTCTCGTGAGTTGTCATGAACACCGTAGCGCTTTGCAGAACAAAGAGGGCTGTCTGCGCAAGTTGCAGGCGCTTCTGCACAAGGCATCTTGGGTGCCACCGGTGGAGGCCGACCCCGTTGAGCGGCCATCTTTCGTCGTCACCGAGCACAAGGGTAGACGACGCAAGAAGAGCAACATGGGCCGCATGACCCGATCCGCGCGTTGTGGGCTGTGGTGAGATAAGGCAGCTTGTAGGAGGGTGGCTGATCGAATAGTTTTGTGCTGCGTCGTGTTCGCTTGTAGGTGAGTGTGTAGTTTTTGGCAGTCTCGTTCCCCTACTGCTGCCCCATGCCTAGCCTTGCACAATGTTGCACCTGTACAGTGTTTCTCGTGTTTTCTCATGGCCGCCCTACCCCATCCCTCTCTTCTCACTCGCTCGCTCTCCCTCGCCTTGCGCCACGATGACAGACTTTATTGTCATCCTCCTCGCCTCCCCCCTCCCTCCTCACCCCCCTTGCCCCTTCCTTGATGCCCACAAGCGCCGTGAAGGCAAGGGTTGTATTGGTAACAAGGCACCATGGGCGCTGACGGCTCTCTACCCACAACGCGTGCAGCGGAGGCTGCTGCAACGCGTAGGGTCGCGCCTGCTCTTTCTCTGCTCTTTCTTCTTGTGCACTCCCTCTGTGTTCACAGCATACACCCACAGCCACAACAGTACACGCTTTAGGCAAGGCAAACAGATGCTCCTCGTCGCGCAAGACGGTCTACACACAGCACGACCTTTACTGCATTGTAGTAAGCTGTGGACTGTTTTCCCTTTTCTCCAATGCGCTTCACACTTTGGCAGAGTGCTCCGCCGCCACGTTTGTGAGTGGTGCTGCTCCACTTTTTCTATTATTTCCGCTTCCTCCTCACCTTCTCTTCTCCCTCTCCAGCTTCTCCATTCCCTCTTCGTGTCGTTTCCACGTGGATGCCTCTTCCCCGTACCATCACCTCCGCGCCAGTCCTTCGTGGCCCGTTCACCCCCATTTTCTCCCGCTTTTCGCCTCGTTCACCCTGTGGCCAAAATGCTGCGCAGGATCGCTCTATCGAACGGCGCTGCTGCTTCTGCTGCTGTTGTGCCTCTCGCCGACTCTCTCTCTCTGCGCTGGTGCAGCAGCTTGACAAGTGACCAGCTCAGCGCAGCTGGCGCTGGCATGTTCACTTCTAGGATCGAAAAGACGCTTCGCGAGAAGGTGTTTTCAGAGGACTTTGCTGTCATGAAGACCGTCACGCCGAAGGAGGCCGAGCTACTGAAGAAGTGGCGCGCTGGTGACGGCACGCCGGAGCAGTCCTCGCACCAACGGAAGTCTTCCGGTACGGCTGACCCATCTGATGTAGAGCCGCAGGTTGCAGAGGGCGCTCGGACTGTGACGGTGTCGAACGGGCAGACGTTCCACGACTCCCGTTCTGTCAACCCCAATGAGAGTGTAGAGAGCAAGCGCCGTCGGCTCATTTACCAGTCGCGGTACCGCGGTATGGTGGAGATGGACCTCATCTTTGGCCACTTTGCCCGGTGTAAGCTGGAAACCCTCGACGCCGCCATGCTGAACGAGTACGACATTCTCCTGAAGCAGCTGGACAGTGAGCTGTTTTGCTGGCTGGTCATGGGCGTGGATGCACCAGAGGAGGTGTCGAAGCTGCGCTGCTTTGATGAGCTGCGTCGCTTCATCAATGAGGAGCGTGCAGAGCTGCTGGTGCTCAACTGAGCAGCGCGGGAGAGGCATCCTCACCTCCCTTATGAGGGTGACAGTCCTCCTTTACTTATGGCGGCTGGCTCTTCTAGGATAAGAAGGGCGTCCACGCGTCGTTTGGCAGCTCTTGTGGAGCTGCCACCCCCCTCCTCCTTCCTCGGCCGCCCCTCTCGCCTCCGTCTCTTTCTTCTTGTCAAATCCGCTATCCTTTGCGTTCATCCGCGTGCGAGCACGACATCTGCTGACGGTGTTTACCGTTCTTTAGTGTCTTCTCACTCGTTACCTTCCTCGTTCGCGCTCTCTTTCCTCTCTTTCCCTGTTTTGCAATTGTGTGTGTGTCTCTCTCGCGATGGGCATGGATTGTGGCGCTACGCTCAAATGAAGAAGCTGCTGGGAACACAGTGAGACATGCGAAACCCCCTTTGACGTTGCCTTCTTCCCCTAGCCTACCCTTCTCCTCCCCTGCTGTCATCTTTGAGCAGGAGTAGTCACGCCAATGCGCGGGGTTCAGAGAGACGGAGACACAGGGGACTGCTAAGCACCCCTTTTCCCTGGCAATCCTCTGCTGGGGGAGGGGGGAACCCTCGCCCTTCTCATCTCTGTTTCTTTCTTGGTTGCCACACTTCTGTTGCTGCTTGAAACGGCGCCTTTATTGTGTGAGCGCCATCCTCTTCCTCACTCGCTGTCTGCACCGCTTTCCGCGACTCGACGGAGAAGTGAATGAGCCTGCTGCAACAGCAGTTTGCGGCCCCCCATCTGCACTGTTCCTTTCCTGGACCAAGCTGTCGCGAAGGGGCCGTCGACTAGCACCCCAGGGAGGAGCTCGCACAGGCCAATGCCACCCGATGAGGGGGGCAGAGCTCGCCCCCTCGGTTGTGTTCGGCGGCCGATGGGTACGCTGCCCCCGTAGTCGCGGAGGATCTGTTGCAACTGCAGCGTATTGTTTGTGGGTTTCTCATCAGGCGACAGTGCGAGCAGAGGTTCTAGGAGCGACAAGAGAAGCCCCTTGATCTTCATAAGGGGGTGCTTCTGCGAACGCCGGTGCTGTCGCCAAGTGCGACACCGGTGAAAGAGAGTGTCGTGGTCGATAGGTTTGCGGTTGGTGGTGCTGCTGCCGTACTGAGCATCAACACGGACCAGAGGTCGACCTCCTCGTACGAGATGAGTGATCGGACCCATTTTACGGCCCCGCTGCTGCCGGCCACCTCAGCGCGGTGTCAGAGCTCAGCACCCGCCCTGTGGGGAGGCCGCGAGCCTGCAGTCCCCCCTCGGGCACGGCTGCGGGCTCGTGGTGTGCGGAGGTGACTTGTGGTTGTGATGACGTTTGCCCCGGCGCACCCCGAATCGTGTGGACGGCTCAGCACGCATGCGCACCCGCGCACCGCCTCTCTGCTTGTGCTGCGCTGCGGTGAGGTCGAGCGTAAGCCTGTGCCTCGCCTGCGCTGCGTGCAGTGGGATTAGAATGGGCTGGACGGCGCCCAAGGGTGCTGACCGGCCCGGCTCCTTGGCATAGCCGCAATGCAGCCCAAAGGTCGGTGTGATCTATGGCTGTGTAGGCGTTTAGCAGTTGACTTGTTCGTGGGGGGAGGGACACGTCAACTGCTCAGCATAAGGGCATGCCGCCATGTTCCTGAGCGACGGAGTTCGAAGTCAGTCGCCTTACGGTGCGTTGTGTATATGCGAATCTGCGCTCGAGCAGAGTCTGCCTGCCATTTCGCCTTCTTCTTGCTCGCGTAGTTCGTACACTGTCACCGGCACATTCATGTGAGCGTACTGGCCGAGGCGCAAGCCATAGAACGCGGCGGTGGCAGCGAGGTGGCAGTGTGCCATCTACGCAGATGCACATGTGTCTCTTGTAGATGCCCACTGGCGGACTGCTTCTCCTTTGTGGAAAAAATAACGAACTCCTTCGTATTTGAGGGAGAGAACAGAGAGGGAGGGGCGTGCAGTGATACTCTCTAGCAGCAGCGCAGTCAACAGGCGTTGTGTCCGTGCCAATGCTTCATCATTCCCCCCGCCATTCATTCATACTCGTGCCACTACCACACGGTGTGACGCGAGCGGAGGAGATGGACAAGTGTAGGAGAAGGCAGTTTGCAACAGTCCCCCCCCTCTCTTCCCTCGGCAAAGACATTCCTGCGTTGATATCTCGATACACGATGTTCACGCACTCTCACCCAGACACGCACCGTTCTCCACTCTTGGCTACCTCCCCTTCTTTATTTCTCCTCCCTCCATGCCTCACAACCTACTCCTTACAACTCCCCGTACCCATAATACCTTCCCTCCACGTCTCTCACTGCTGTTGTTGCTGCTCTTACCATTGCCACCACCTCCCTCTCAGTGCACTTGTTTTCACCTTGCTAAGCCTTTGAGTTCCTTTGATTTTGCACCACACCTCTGCTTCAGCTCCTCGACTACGTTGGTCAGGCAGACCGAAGCGCTAGAGGGTCAGAGAGAGGGGAGGGCGGTCTAGCTTGGCAGTACTGTACGGCGCAGACCCCCCCTCCTCACACAAGCGCAACGCTGGGATTAAAATTTTTTTTCTTTTTTTGCCGTCACCTCATACACGTTCCCATCAAGTCTCTATACACACATACGCACACGAGTACTCAAGTAAAAGGCAAACGTTCACTTACTACGCAGGCGATCTGCTCATCACCGTCTTCTCACTACCGCCGTTGCTGCGCTCGCCCCCCCTCCCCGGTCAACAAAACGACGCGGTCTACGACGACGAAATAAGGTGGAGGGGCAGCGAGGCTGATACTGCGAAGAGCGTTTCAGTACGGCCAAGAGTACGTTTCTCTCGACCCACTTGCACACAAGACACCTCTCTACCTAGAACTGAACATGCGACGAGCGTGAGCGGGTGTAGAGATCACAGCAGCGGCACCGTAACCCCCTCCCTCTCACTGACGGACGGAAAACCCCTCCACCGTCTTCCGCTTCAACCTCGCATTCCGCCCGGCGACAGCCTCCTGTTCTTTCACTTCGCAGCACCACTGCCATCACGTCCGCCGACAAAAGTTGAGGTCACGCAAAGGGGACGCTTCTGTCTCCATTCTTCCAGGTGGCTGCGGCGCTTTAGCGGACTTCATGCTACCCCCAACGGCGTTTCTCAAGGAGCAACCACTGCACAACTCTCCGGCGAATGGCTCCTCGCTGCACACGGAAATAAAGTCGTCGGCGGCGACCGCGGTGGCCACCAGTTCTACTAATGCTGCTTCAGGCGGCGCAACGAAAGATTCGCCGCCGGAGGTAGTGAACACCTCCAGCATTGGCTGCAGCAGCGGTGGCCCTCTTCCGAGTACTGGTTGCGTGCGCTGGTGCATGAATGTTGCATTGCAGTCCTTTTCCGGTGAGCCATGGGCAGTGACGCTGCAACCGACTGCCGAGGACGACGCCGTGCTCAATAGATCGTTCCAGGGCAGCTTCGCCGACCCCACTATCACCCCGCCCTCCTTGACGAGCGCGGCTGCCAACAGCACCTGCCAGCAACTTCTGCAGAAACAGGGGTTGCCTAATGGAACAGCGCATGGAGGCGGCAGCGGTGGTGCTTCTCCGGCGCACAGTTTCATGGGCACGCATATGAAGCCCTTTACTCTGCGCAGTGGATTGCGGCTCGTGGCGATTGACTATAGCGATCCTCAGCCACAGTACCCCGGTGGCCCGGTGGTAGACGCAACTGCCTTCGGCTACGATCCATTGAGCGAAGACAGCACCGCGCTGCATCAGTGCGTCTCGGCTGTGAACAGCCCGCCAGTGACGTACGGCGTCGACGATCTGCTGGGTCGCATTACCAATGTGGAGTTCATTGCTGAGCAGGGCAGTCCAGAAGAGACTGCAGCCGGAGTACCGATACACTACAGGCTGGCGTCCTCACTGGAGCCGATGTTGAATGCTACGCTGAACCCAGCCATCACCGCTGTTGTGGACCACTGCGTCAGCTCGATCGTGCTTGTGTACGGCACAACACAGGAGATGAAGCAAATGGGCCTGATTGGCACCCCAGAGAAGTGCGGGTTGCTACCGCATGGGATTCGAACGTTCATGGAGCGCTTACTCGAGCGCAAGGAGCACCAGCTGTCAAAGGCGGCGAGCTCAAATAGCAGCCCAAAGTCGACTAATGATCGGGCTGCGGCGACGTCCGACAGCCATAGCGCCAACGTCTCGTCCTCGCTCCCACCGCACGCGGCAGGGACCGTGCCACCGACGAGCGATGGTGCAGAAGACACTGTCTCAGGTAGCGACCGCACTGAGGGTGTGAGCAGACGCTCTGCCACCCCGCAGTCACACAGCTTTGTTTTTCCGTCTATGGGCTCCCGATACCACCGCTTTGTGCGGATGGAGGCCACCTTCATAGCCTTCGACTCGACCAGCGTAGTGGACTTGCTGGATCTATCGAACAAGCATGTTGAGCTCGTGCTGAAACTTGCGCCTCCGCCGACACCATCTGCGTTCGAGGAGAAGACAGGCGATGTGAACTCAGCGACCAATTCGTCTGCTACAACGGACTCGTTCGTGCTTAACGCGCAAGCGATGCCCGCTGAGAACGCGAACGACGCTCTCTCTGCGCTCGACGTCGGCCTGGAGAACCTCACACGGGCGTTGGAGCTGGCTCTTCTGCAGTCGGAGTCGGGCTCGTCCTTGCTCTTTTCGCTAACTGCCTTTACAGACACGTGCCGATGCGCGACGATGCACGTGCTGTGTCTTGCCGAAGACCCGGCAGCGCAGACTTGGCTGGTATCAACGGTGCAGGCTCGCAGTCAGGCGATTTCGCTCGGCGAGGAGCAGAGCTGGGCGTCCATTCAGAACACGCCGATGCCCCCACCGCTGCACCATCACGCTGCGACGATGCTCGTTCCAGCGCTTTGCTTTGGCAACATATTTGCCTCCGTTCTCATATGCGTCTACAACTCTATCACAGCGCTTAGTCGGCTGAACCGCGACTTGACCTTCGCTGTGGCTGGATACTGCATGCGCACCATCCCGCGCGTGACGCTGGCGAGCTCGCGGTGCGGGTTGAAGAAGCTACCGCCGAGCTGGGAGGAATACTTCACGAGCGACGGCCGACGCTATTTCATCGACACCACTACGCAGACGACCACCTGGGATGACCCGCGCTTTACCTATGCGCATCGCTCGTCTCGCTCTAGTGACTCGGCGGGCAACAACTTAGGGAGAGGCAGCACTGGCAGCAGCAGCGGCAGGTCGAGTCGTGGAAGTAACTACCATAACCGACCTAGCCGAATCGGCCTCGGCTCAGGCGACAAGGATTTCTTGATGTGCCGCCTTCAGCAAGAGATGCACGGCGGTAGCGCTAGTGCTATGGACAGCAGCGGCACTACTCCGGAGCCTGCAAAGGGTGCGGGGCAGCCTCCTACGCTAGGCGCTCCCGCTTCAGACGAGGGTCCGATTGAAATCAGCATCGTGGTCGTGGACACCATGTGCCGACCGCGCGTACTGATGAGCTCGCATGACCCGCAGTTTGCCTTACAGTATCGCGAGCAGGAGGAGATGCTGCGTGCGAAGCGACGAGAGCTTGAGGAGGCGACGGAAGAGCTACGGCGGATGGTGGAGTCGAAGGCGAAGGCGGCAGCTGTGTTAGCCGAGACCGGGAGGGCTGCACAGGAGACTGGGCAGGCAATCGTGCCGGTTACTGAAAAGTCGAGCGAAGTCGCGCAGCCCGCTGCCGATCGGGCTGCTCCGAAGGAGGCCACGGACGTTGCCCACTCCCCTTCCACGCCAAGGACGAGGGTAATTGGGCTGAACGACGTTGATGACGAGGAGGTATCGGCTCTGTGCCGCAGCAACTCAGTCAACATCGACCATTTTATGTTTGAGGACGAGAGCGGTAAGAGCGGCAAGGATGACGAGCCGGGCGGCACCGAGCGGATTTCAGCACCCGCGATTGCTTCCAGGCAGGCTTCGGGTATTATTGCGTTTGCTTCTGACGCGGACGGCGGCGATGGGGCCGTGAAGCAGCAAAGCTGCAACTACTCTAACTCTGAGGCGCGTTTCTACGCCAGGGTGCTGCAGGATCAGGCTGTCGACGCCGCCGAGATGAATGTGCCGAGCACCGTGTCATCTAGGGTCGCCTCCGTGACGGCGTCATCCGTGATCAGGAGTGCTGCCGCGCCAGAGAACAGTCGCAGCATCGCGACTGCGGGATCTGATGAGCGCAGCACCAGCGGCTGTAGCGATGCTCCGACAGAGGTACAAGATTTAGAGTCGCTGGTTGACGAGTTTACCGACTTTTACCGAAGAGCTTTTGAGCTTCAGAAGCGCGTGATCGAGCTCGAAGTAGAGTTGAAGAGGCGGAAGTCGACTGAACGCTCGCCGTCGCCGTCGTCGTTGCCAGCAGCAACCACTACCTCAGACGTTGGTGTACCTGAGTTGGTGCGGGATATGCTGAAGGAGGTGGAGGTGTCGCCGTCAGCTGAGGTGCGAGCCGCTCTTACGCCGGTACTGACAAGCGCCGCGTCCACCTCGTCGGCAGCGGCTACAGCTTCGGTGGTGCTCCAGGCGTTTCACGAAGCTCTACGGCTTGCAGCGCAGACCACCCATGCGTGAGGAATGACGATCTCCGCTCCAATAAACGAAAAAGGTAACCCAGCGGGCGATGGCGAGGGCGAGGTTAGAGGGAGGGGTGGATGTGTGCACTGCTCTGTGCGTGTGTAGCTCACGCCCCCCTGCCTCCCCTCACATCTCTGTCTTCCCAGCCTGTACCTCTTCTACTTCTTTTTTTTTGGTCTGATTTTTTCGTTTCAAATTCTGCCGCCTCTTTCTCTGTCTTGTGGGCAACGCTGGACGACGGTGTTGTTGTTGTTGTTGTCGCCTTTTCCTGTCACACACCCACGCACACACAGTAGCGTACATGTATGTACGTGTCTGCCCTTGTATTTGGAGGCCAGGCTGCTTTGCTGTGTGCTGGCATGTCGTGCGTCGCTTGTGCGTTGTGATTATTACTATTTGTGCTCGTTCCTCACGCACGGGTTCACGCCATCTGCGTGTGCGTGTGCGGGTGGGTGGGTGGGTGGGTGGGGTATCAGGGGGTATATGCGTGCGTGTGCGTCGTTGTGGCTCGAGAGGTGTTATGTTGATGCCGGCGAGCAGTTGAAAAACGGAGGGAGCGGAGGGGGGGGTGGGTACGTGGGAGAGGAGGACGCGCTCACGTGCTGAGCGGAGGTGGTCCCCTTCTCATCGCCAACGGGAAGAAAAAAATATCCGCGACATTCACTCCTACCGCCTTCTCTCATCCTTTGTGCAGAGGCCTGTGCGCAGGGATAAATTCGTTGCCCTTTCGCTTCCTCCTCCCGTCTTGCTTCTCTGCCGTGTTTTTTTGTTTTATTTTCCCCTCAGCCCTACTAACACCCAATTTCTTCGGATGTTTGTCTCTTCACCTCGTTGAAAGAATTTCATCGAGTACGCTTGGCTTAAACACAACGCAAATGACAGGAAGCAAAGTAGTGCTGCGAAGAAAAGAGGGAAAGCGAAGAAGCTGCCACTCCTGCAATGTAGGCTACGTGTGACGTCGTTGACTCTCCATTTTCGCCGCATCTGTGTACTACGGGTAGAAAGCGCTTGTAGGCCAGCAGTAGACGCCGACGTGCGAGCAAGCGGCTCGGCATCTCAATGCTGCCGATCAATCGCTTGTTGCGAGGCCTCTCTCTTTATCTAGGAGGGTTTCAGCATAGCGCTGATGCCTTTGCCGTGGAAAGTTTCCACGGTATATTATTGGGAGGCGAGGGCGAGAGGCAGCATGCAGCTGGAGACATGGAAATTTTTTTCCTTTTCGTATCGGCAGGCTTCGTGTCTGACTCGCCGTTATCACAGCAGAAGCTATCCGCGCTGAAAATAGGTTTCTACATGCCCCTCTTCCTCTCCTCCTCTTCCCCCTCTTCCCTCTCTCTTTACCTCTTTGTTCCCCCCCCTTTTCCGTCTATGCTTTGGTGATGGTGGCCGTTTTATGACATGGCCACATTCTTTAATCCTACTGCTCCCTTTCCGCACCACAGGAGACAACGCTCGGGAGGTAATTCTGCTGCTGTTCCTCTCCCTGTCTGGTATTAGAGGAGGCGCGTAGGCGTTTTTGGGCGAGTACGCTTGTGAGTGAGTATAGGTGAATATACGCAGCAGAGACTAGCCCCTCGTGGCTCCTACCCGAAAAGCCACCCCCCGCTCAGTCCTGCAATTCACTGCCTCGCAGCAGCAAGAGCAATCTACAGCTTGAGCTACGTTTCGGCTCGTACGGCCGCTGCGACGACAACAGTGCGCTTGTGTGCTCTCTTTCTCTCTGTTTCTCTGTCCTGTCTTCTTCCCTCTCTGTTCTTTCCGTCAGTTGTCACTTGGAAGATGCAGGGACTCTCAAAGGATCTGAAGCTGTACACCAGCGGCCATCGCGGCCGTCCTGCACTCATCTACGAGCCGAGGATGAACCTTGTTTCGCCTTCCTTTGTGAAACTCTTCGAGGCGTGTAACTGTGATACGGAGACGACAGCCTTTCTCGTCCGGTATCGAAATATCAGCTTGTGGAAGCTGTTGTTGGCAGACCTCCTCTCTCTCTTTTTCTCGCGCACCACCGCGCACGGCTTTGTGGGACGTGGTACGATGTTTGTGTACTCGACCGAGCAGATCCGGCGCTTACTGCGACCGCCGCAGACGCCGCCCACGTCCCCGCTGCCGCAGGACTTCCAGTTCGACAGCCTCCTCGACATCGGTGCTGGCGACGGCGGCGTGACGTCGAAGATCGCTCCTCTCTTCAAAACAGTGTACACGACGGAGTTTTCGGCATCGATGCGGTGGCGGCTGCGTCGCCGGGGCTACGAGGTGCTGCCGCATGATGACCCCTTTCATATAAACACCGCGGGGAAGCTGCAGGAGCGCCGCTATTTTGATGTCATCGCGTGCAACAACGTGCTCGATCGCGCCGACACGCCACGGACGCTGCTGCAGGAGATACGAGACTCGCTCAAGCCCAACGGCTTCCTGGTGCTCGCGGTTGTTCTTCCTTGGTGCCCATTCGTCGAGAATGGCCCGCGGCAGCAGAGGCCCAACGAAGTTCTCCCAATGGAGGGCGGAGAGTGCTGCCGTGGCGCTTCCTTCGAGGCGTCCATGTCGAAGCTGGTCGAGAATGTGCTGGTGCCGATGGGCTTCGAGCTGATTCGCTGGACGAGGCTCCCCTACCTATGTGAGGGCAACCTCCGCCTTGAGTATGCCGTGCTAAACGATGCCGTGCTCATCCTGCGTAAGAGAGGGGATATCACGAGTTTAAAGTAATCGTGGCCCTCCCCTTTCTCTTCTTTTGGTTCTCGACTCCCTACCTGAATAGTGAGATGCAGAGAGGAAGGGCTGCAATCACGTCCTTGCGTCAATGCGTATGTGCCTGCATGCGTGTCTACGAGTGCACTTTCCGTTTTACTTCACCTCGCACGTTTCCCGTTGTTGATTCTCCTTTCCCTGGTCCCTGACGACAGCGGGGAGGGGGAGAGGAGGACACACTTCAGTGCGTGCTATCCCAGGGGGCTCAGTACACCACTCCGGGTGGGGAGGCCGTGCACCCCCTCCCCCCCGCTCGCCCTGCCAATACCGCGCCACCCCTGGTGGGGACCGGGCCAAGTGCCTGTGACGCGGAGAGGTCAGGGCGATTCACCGACACGGCTGTCCGCGGCCAGGTCCCTGGACGGCGTGGCGTCGGAGCATCCTGCACCAGTGAGCACGTTTGTGTCGCCCACATGATGGGCAGGGTGTCGGCGTGACTCGAGCGTACCCCACCCCGACGGGGATGCACCGGGTTGGCGACCGGCCTAGTGGGTGCGGCTGCGCGGGGGCTTGAGATGCGTGGCGTGGGCAGCGTCTGCGGCAGGGGCCGTGCACCGATGGCGGAGTTGGCGCATTGCTGTAGCATGCGTCTCGGACTGCCGTGCGCCAGGCGATGTGCCTGCGGCAGACCGGCGCACGTGGGGGGGAGGGTGAGGGGGGACGGTGGAGCGGCGTTTGACCGCATGTGCTGTATATGGCAGAGAGTGGGCCCGCTGAGCTAAACATTTCTTTGATTGGCTGCTCTCTTCGTCGTTCCGCTGTTTTTTTTTTTTTGTGCTCTCTCTCTTTCTCTGTTACCTCCCCGGAGTTTTGGGTAATGCCGAAGGGTGTCTGATCGCCCCCTCTCCGCAGCTCTTCTTACTGATTTGCGTGTTGTTTCGTCTCCCTCCACATTCTCTGCGTCCCTCTGCTCTGCTCTCCCCTCCTTTCCGCTACCATTTTTTCGTTGCATTTGCGTGTGCGTGTGTTTATCGTGTGAACTCCCGCGCTCTGTCGATGCCCATCCCCCTTCTCTCGTCGCCGTCGCCCGTTTGTTGATGCATCCGCTGTTGGACCCCCTCTCCTCGCTTTCCCTCTGCCCATCTCCGCCACGGAGATACACGCAGAGGGGATGACAAACGAAGCGCGAGGACGAAGGGGAATGATGCGGCGCTGAGCGGAGCGGGGGTGGGTGAGCGTGCGGGTGTGATGCTTGTTGCATGTCTGCTCCCTGCTTCATTTCTGTGTGTCTTTCGATACCCATTTCCTTTCTTTGCCTTGCACTCTCGATTAGTGCACCTCCGCACCCTCAAACTCTCTGCATGTCTCTGCGAGTGTGCTGTGCTGTGCTGACGTGTCCTTGTGTACTTTGTCACGCCTCTATTGCCGCATCGGAGGTGCACCTGGTGAGGTGGTACGGAGACGGGAGAGTGGAGGAGAATAGGACAGGTCGGGGGTGTTAAGGAGGAAAGAGCGATACGTGGGGAGTTCACCCGAGGGAGCAGGGGCAGCTGGGCAGCGGTGAGCACACGAAAAAAAGCTGGCGCCGTTTTTCCAGAAGCGAACGGAAAAAAAAATGAGGCACACATGCAGGCCCAGTAGCACACGTGTGTATGTATGGGCGTGCGTGAATGTGTGCTTTATGCAACCCTCCCGGTTCCCCCCTCTCTCTGTGCACCCCTTGTGTGCTCTTTTCTTCTTTGCTTGTTCTCCTTCCTTGTGAGTAGTGTGTAAGTAGCAATGCTGTTGTGTGTGGTTGTGCGCTGGTAGGGGGTGCAGCCTAGGATAAACACGAAAAGCGAAAGCAAAACGACCAACAACACCAGAAAGGAACGAAGGGGAAGCCATGCACGACGAAAAAAGAAAAGGCAGCAGCGCAGTGGTACCACCATCAGCAATCGCTTCTACGCGCCGCAAGTGCGAGATTGTTGTTCGCTCGTTGTATATGTGCGTGTGTGCGCGGGTGGTGCTGTCATGTCCACTGCCTCACTGATCGGGGGCGGTGCGGTATTTTTCACTGTTTGCTTTTTTCTGCGCTCCTAATGTTGTGAGCACCTCAGTTTTGGCCGGCTCTGCCTTTCACCCCTTCTCTCTCCATTGCCCCTTCCTCTCTTCCCTACCGTCCTTCTCCGCCTACAGTGTAAGGGAGCTAAGCTGCAGAGACACAGGGAACCGCCCAAGAAAGAGGCTCCACGAGGGAAGCACCAACACCAACCCCCGACTCACTCTTAGCACAGACGAACGAAACAGTCAGCGCAAGTCGTGTGCTTTCGCGTCCTTTTTTTTTTCTGCAACCTGTGCTCGCCTTGCCGGCGCGTCGTCCGCCGGTGTCGCTGCGCAAGCGCTGCCTCTTGCCACCTCTATAACCCGTCTAAACTCACCCATCTAAGGAATCGATAGTCGTGCTCTCGCGTCGATGAACGCGCCTCCGATGCCACCGGGCAAGGTGCCCCCACGACCGCCGGGGATGAAAGTGATGCCGCCCATGCCCCCCGGCTTCAAGGCACCGGGCCGTGGTGGGGCAGCGCCGCCGATGCCTCCGGGTCGTGTTCCGCCGCAACCACCCGGGATGCGTAGTGGTGGTCCTCCGCCGATACCGCCGATGCCACCTGGCATGGTGAAGCACGCGCCGCCGCCACCATCCGGAGGAGCACCCGCCGCCCCTGGTGGAGGGTCATACCCTCGCTATCCTATGCCACCCGGCCGTGGCGGCGGCGCTCCACCGGCGCCCGCGCAAGGTGGCGCTCCACCGCCAAGTGCGCCGCGCTACCTGATGCCGCCGTCCGCTGCCGGTGCGGAGATGCTGACCATCTCTCCCTACGCTGCATCTGGTGCGCCTGCGTCCCAATCGCAGTCGCAGAATCTTCAGCAGTATCCCTCACAAGACCCATACGGCAGTGATCGGAGCGGCATGTACCCCCCAGGGCGATACAACGACTACGAAGGCGGCGGCCGCAGTCGGCGTCACGGCAGGGGAGAGCGTGCTCACCGCGGCGGTGGTGGGCGCGAGCGTGGCGGCGACCGTAATGACCGTGGCGAGCGCCCCGAGCGAAGCAGTCGCCGTGGCGGCGGCCGTCACCGCGACGAGGCCCCTCGCAACCCGCCGATGCGTGACCCAACCAACACCGTCTGGGTTGGCAGCTACGACCCGGCCTTCCACTCGCGTAGCATGCTATGCCGCGCATTTTGGCCTTTCGGTCGCGTCATGGAAATCTCGATTCACGATGGCAAGTCGTACGCCTTTGTGCACCTGCGGCGCACCGAGGAGGCCAAGGCTGCGGTCGATGCTCTCATGGAGAGTCGCGAGTTGGGTGCCGCGATCTTCAACTACAGCAAGATGCACGACTACACGGAGGAAGAGATGAGCCTACCGCATGACCCCAATATTGTGGAGGAGCCGCCTGTCACAGATCCCGCGCCGGCACCAGCGCCTGGTACCCGGCGTCAGCGTGACTACGACGGCAGCCGCGACCCCTGTGACGAGCGTGGCGCGCGCGAGGCGGAGTGCGTCCGCGATGCCCCGGCGCCCCCGCAGCGCCGTGCGCGGCACGAGCGGGAAGCCAAAGAGCCGTCCAACGTCTTGTGGGTTGGCAACCTCGTTCCGTACATAACAAATGAGAAGCTGACCGAGGTGTTCGAGGTGTTTGGCCCCATCTCGAGCGTCTCCCGTCTCGGTCGCTCCAACATGGCCTTTTTGCACTACGAAACGGTCGAACAGTGCACAATGGCCATCGAAACAATGAAGGGTAGGCCGATTGAGGGGGTTATGCTGAGCTTGAACTATGGCCACGACGCCCAGCATGCGAACGACGTGGCTGGTGGCAGCGGCACCGGCGCAGAGGGACCGGCAGGGAGTGGCGGTCACAACTACGGCAACGTTCCCCTCACCGCCGACGGTATTCCTGTCAACGAAACACCAACGAACATCATTTACCTCGGCCATCTCCCCGCCGATGCGGAGGCCAAGGATGTCGAAGATTTATTCACGCCATACGACGGTTTCATCTTCAGCAAGTTTGTCGGTACCAGTGGGATCGGCTTTGGCCACTTCGACACAATTGAGTCCTCTCGGCTGGCGCGCGCAGGGTTGTCCAACGCGATGATCAAGGGGACACCGATCCGTGTGAGCTTCGGCAAGCAGAATCACACGTATACCATGGCTGATCGGCGCCGCATCGGTGAGCCAGCCCTGGGCAATGGCGGCGGTGAGTTCAACTTGGACGCTATGATGCGCGGCCCCGGCGTGCAGTTGGACGGCACCACCGGCGCTCTTGTGGCTGGCGGCTACGGCGGTGGGACGTTGGTTCTGCCGGCCATGGGCGGCGGCGCTGCCGGTGGCGGCATTGGTGGTACAGAGAGCAATGTGTATGTCCGCAAGCGCGAGGCGCCGGAGATGACCTTGGAGAACCGCCTTCAATCATTGTTGGGCAGCACGTACAACAGCTGTGGCGCCAGAGGCCTCGAGATCAGTCCGAGCCAGATTCAGGCAGTGTGTCAGCTCGTGGACAACTGTGTCAGCGAGTCCGCGTGCGAGACGCTCCGGCAGGCGCTCACGCTCTATTCCCCGCTGCGCGCTGTGCACATTTTTAACGTGGTGGCGAAGCGCATGAGAGAGTTCTCTGATGACCCACACAAGCGCCTCTTCGTGCTGTACGCCGTGACGCACGTGCTACTTGGCGTGTCCACCGAATATGTTCCCTTCACTGAGGCAGCGCTCAACGCCTACCTGATGGTGCTGCTGGTGGCGAGTGAGGGGCAGACAAGTAGCGGCATGGATCGCCTGACGTTCATCATCGAAAGTTTTCAGCAGCATCCCTTTGTCGAGAAGAAGTCCAACGCAGGCAAGGAGTACGAGGAGCAGTTTCGGGCACAGCTGGACGAGATCACCAATCGTGCGAAGGCCGAGCAGGATCTGCGCTTGCTGGCGACGCGCCGCCGCCGCCGCAACTAATCCATGCCGGCAACTGTTTCGTTCCCCCCGCTCTCTCTTTCCCCTCTGCAGTTGTCTGGTGGCTCCTTTTTCCGCGGCCCGCCTGTGTGTTTTTTGTTTGTTTGTTTGATTTCTCTCTGTATGTGTGTAAGTGCACTTGTTTGCGTGTGTCTAAGCGGGCTATTGGCTGTTTCTCTCTTGGGCTCTCTCCTGGGGCACGCACCACCGTCTCTCTCTCCCTGTGTGTGGCTGTGCTTGTGTGTGCGTGCTTTGTTGTTATCGACGGAAGTGGTCCTCTCTCCACCCCCCACCCCCCACCTTAAAGCCTCAAAAAGGGACGGAACTGAGAGCCACGCGCCATGTGTGTTTGTGTTTTTTTTTTTGCGGCCGTACTGCTCGTGTGGCGCACTGTGCAGAGGCGTTTTGTATGAGCGGCTCCTTTGGTATGTGTCGTTCTTCCCCCGCCCCCTTCTCTTTCACTTGACGGCCTCTGCGGGTTCGCTCCTCTTTTCCTTCTCGTATCCGGTGCGTGCTCACACGCGCACGGGTCTCACTAAAAAGATAGCAAAGTCGAACAGGCGAGTGAGGCGTTTACCCACTGGCACACCCATGCACGCCTACACCCAAACGTACACCCAAACACCTCCCCACCCCCCACACACCCACACGCATTAAGTAGATGAGCAGCGGTGAAGGAAGAGACAGCATGCCGGCCACAAAAGAGGACAGAGCGTGCGAATTTGGAATGCGACTGTTGGGGTGAATGACCCTGGTTTTACTCAATAAATGATCAAAAGCGAAGGCGGCGGGCAATGTGTCCTCTCTTTCCCCCCTACCTTCCCTCTTACTGCTGCTTACTCTTGCTGTTGACCGCCTAACGCTCTGCTGCGAAGCTACCGTGCCCGTGTACTCACCATATGCAAATCCCACCACCTCTTTCTTCTCCTATCCTTTCTCCTCTTTCACTATCACGGTTTCAACGGCTTTCTCTCTCTCTCTCTCTCTCGCCCCACTTCACTTCTCCTCTGCGCCTCCCCCCACTTCCATCGTGTTACCCTTTTTTCAGGTCTACGATGCCGAGCCTCTGCATCTTTCTCCCTCGTATCTCTCTCCCTGCTTCTCCGCCTTTCCTCGCACCCCATCCTACTGGATTTCATGCAGTCCTCTCCCTCTCCCCGCCATGATGATGCATAGCGTGAAAAAGGGGGGAGGGGGCGAGGCACACTGGAAAGGCGGAGGAGAAACAAACTACTGCAAGGCGCGCCTGTGTCTGCGTCTGTTTCTTGTGGTTTATCTTTAGACCCTCTTTCTGCCTCCGTATCTCACACTTCTCTCGCATCAATGGACCCGCTTGAAAATGCCTCTTTTCCTTTCTCCTCTTTCGGTGCTGTTTCACGGCCATCATCTCTTTCCTCATCTTCCTCCCATCGTCCACCGGCTCTAGAAGTTGCCCTCCGCATTGTGCCTTGCTAAGGTGACGAGGCAGATGCGCACCGTAGAAATCGTGTGCTTCTCGGTCTTCACTTGCACCGCGCATTCACTCTCTCCCTCTCGTTCTCTCTACACACGCTCAGTAGAAGCGGCCCTAAAATGTGGAGAGTATGTCTACTGCCTCACTGCGTGTTAGTGCGCTCGTTAGGCGCTAAAATAGGTACGGATCACACACACACACACACCCATGCATGGAGTTCCACAAGGTTTTCGAGGAGACACCAGCTCTCTCCTTCCTTCTTTCCTCTTTCTATTCCAACGCTTACATTCATCATGCCACTTTCTCTACTTTAGCTTTGTCTGTTATTGGCAGCCCAAGTACGGTTAATCGTGGCACCTCGCACTCTTCTTTTCTATAGAGGTGGTTGCCATCAAGGCCGTACAAGATGCGCGGGCTCGGTGCTGCGGCGGACGTGGGCGCGTTGCTGGTGATACCTATGTTCTTGGCACGTCGATCATCACCTTAGCCTTCTGACGCCCGTGTGCACGAGCGAAAGACATCGGTGCCCATTTTTCTCTGCTTGTGTGTGCCCTTCACCCCCTCCCCCCCCCCCCACACACATCCACACACTCGTATGAATTCGTCGCTTCTCCAAGATGCATTAGTGCAGTGATTATGTTTTTCGACTCAAGTGATGACGGCGGCTGGTGATGTCAACATGATTTTCCCCCTTTCGTCTTTTCATGGGTTGAGGTAGCGGTGCTCTCTCTCTCTCTCTCTCGTGCGCGCGCGCTTGTGAGGGCTTTGTATGTATGACCTAGTGCGGGAGCGTAAGAGAAAGTGTCGACTCTTACCACGTGCGTACAAGCATACGCGCCGGGAGCAGGCAGCTTTTGCCAACCAATGTCTCATCTTCGCAAGCGTTGGTGCCCCGTCGTACGCTCAGGCTCTTGTCCACATTGATGAAGGGAAGTCAAATTGAAGAGCGAGAAGCAGAACACAACGGAGGTGATGTACCCCTTCACCTCCTCTCTCCCACGTTCGCGCAGATCCCAGTGGGCAAAGAGGGAATTCTTCTTGGATGGTTCCTCATTATGTGTTGGGCCTCGGAGTGTGCCAGGTCGTTCTCTCTATCTCTGTATGTACGCAGTTTTGTGTATGCTAGCAACGTGGTTGCACACGCCGCATCAGTAGAGCGACATCATTTTTCCTAAGAGTAATGCCTGCTGGCGATGCCAACGCGAGTCCTCTTTTTCTCTAGTATTTGTTCCTCTCTTTCGTGTTCCTAAAATGTTGGGAGGGAAGTGGTGGGCTGGGCCGCACGACCTAGTGCTCCGTCCCTCCCCCCTTTTTGTCTCCGGTGCGCAGCTTTCACCAACCAGCTTGGTATCTTTTGCGGTCGAGACTTGCAAGTGCGCAGCTGCCGCACTCTTCGATAGATACTTGAAGTCAAAGTGAAGAGCAAGATGAGATGCATCTACGCTTGAAAGCTGTGTAGAGGTGTATGTAGGTGTGTATGACGGCAACTGCGGAGTTCACACGGGAAATACTCGATTGACCCGCTGCATCAGTACAGCGACATCATCTTTTCGAGTGGTGATGCCTGCTGGCGATGTCAGCAAGATTGCATACCATATGCGGTATCCGACCTGTACTTGCAGTTGAAAAAGAAACCTCTCGGGCATGCTCTACTGTTGCGTCTTTGACTGGGGTGGATGGGCAACGACATAGGAGGCAAGAAAAATGCACAAGCAATAGACGATGCAGAAGCAATACGGCGCGCGGGCGTCCTCGTCGAGGTGTGTGTACACACACGCACACACAGATGGGACACGTCCGTCGTACCGCTGATGATCAGCTTAAAATCTTCGCCTGAGTGTCACTGGGGAGCATCCATGCTGTTCAACCTTTCATCTTCGAGCCCTTTTAATTCTAACAGACGACGTGCACGTGTCTGTGTATCTCCCTCCGCGTGCGCTGGGGGGCTGCTAGCATTGGCTAACACCTGAGCAGAGCGACTAGAGCTTGTACACCTCCCTAGAGGCGTTGAAACGCGCAGCATGTGCTTGTGTGATGCTACTCATCGACCCCCTAATCAGATAGGGGCATTATTTGAGCTGACTGTGCTACACTGATGCATGTTGGGAAAAGTAGAAGAAGAGGGACACTAGGAGGCAAGGCGTGTGTGGTGCTGCACACGCTTCTGCCTCGTTCCCGAGCACAGTTCTTCTGGTGTTGTGCCTTTCTCTTATTCGTTTTCTCGAAGTGATGCGCCGAGCAATGCTACGTCGGCAGACGTCGCCACGCGCACATCGGAGCAAAAAAGAAACACACCAATGCCCCCCCTCCCTCCCCCCATACACCCACATACAAGAAAAGGCTTATCTGATTAGCATCAGACTGAAGGAGTTGCCAGACGAGGTATATATATATATATATATATATATATATATATATAGTAGTAGTAGTGGTAGTACGTACTTACGTTACGTTAACGTACGTCGGACGTAGTTCGTACGTTACGGTCGGTCGGGTCGTCGTCCGTCGGCCGACCCGAC
>NC_025877.1:363653-403643 GCF_000755165.1 Leishmania panamensis
ACCCCTAACCCAACCTAACAAACGAAAACGGAAACGTTAACGTTACTTCGTAGTTAGTACATACACGACGTAGAAGGAGTAGTCGACGACGAGTAGTATATATATATATATATATATATATATATATATATAGGGTGATGGGAGTGACTTTACCGCTTTAAAGCTGGGCCAAGTTGCTTACGCGTGGGCTGCCTGGCGCCAGCCCACTTTGTTTTCTGCGCAACAACCCTTTTTTTGGTTGGTTTTATCGTTTGTCACTCTTCACTTCCTCCACGTCAGGGATGGGCTCTCCCCTTCGCTCACCTCTGTGAAGTATTTTGTGGGGGGGGAGGGGGAGGGGGGAAACATACTCACCCCCACTACCCTTCGCCTGCCGTTTTCCCTGTCCTCGCCTCACCTTCTACTGCCTCCTCCATCTCTGTCTCTCTCTCTTTCTTTCTACAGGTGTCACCTGGGCGCATCTTGTGGTTTGCTTTACACGACTCATTAGGAAGGGAAACCCGACCGAGCGAGCGTACAATACCAAAGACCGCAAAAGTGCAAGACGAAGGAGGGAGAGAATTGGTGTGCTGCCGGCCCTGCCGTTGGCGACTGCGTGTTATCTCAGTGCTTGCGTGTTCGTCTGTTTTGTGAGGGCTTCACCACGTGTGCGCGCGGGTGTTTGCTGTTGACTTGGTGGCTCTCTGTGCATTGGTGGGGCTCGCTTTTCGTTGTGTTGTTTTTCTTCTTTTCCTCTGTCTCTCATCGCCCGAGTGCGAGGAGTTAAGGTGGACACCAAAGCCCCCTCCTCCCTCCAACCGAGCCAAACGCAAAGAAGCATTGAAGTGCTCTCTCTTTCTCTTTGTTCCCCCCCCTCCCCCCTGCTTCACGAACAACGCGCACTGATACTGCACATACACGTCCTGCGACTACCTGCTTCGGTGTTCTTTTCTCTACTCATTCAACGCTGCTCGCGCTCATACATACACCACGCACCGGCCCGTCTACTCCCCACCCCCCGCTCGATCGCTTAGTCAATAATTTCTCCACACAGACGACGCGATGTTCAACAACCAAGAGAAGAAGGGCGCCAAGCAGGCCGTCAGCACCAAAGCTGGTGCTGAGCGTCGCCAGCGCCAACTCATGTCAGTGCGTCACAAGGTTCACGGAGAGGTGATGAAGCACCTGCGCGCCGAAGATCAGGAAGACCTTGCGATGCTTGACGGTAACGGCGGTGTGGCGCAGGTGTCCAACCCGGAGGACGTCTGGTCGTACGACGCCAGGTCTACACCCGCTTCGGTGCCCTTGCAGCTCCTCCCAACCCTCGTGAACATGTGCATGAACGGACCGACAGACCGCGAGGTGTTTCAAGGCACACTGCTGATCCGTAAGATCCTTTCCGTCGAGAAGGACCCGCCGTACGATGCTGTGACATCGAGCGGCGTGGTGCCACACCTGGTGGGACTGCTGCAGCGCGAGGACTACCCGGAGCTGCAGTTTGAGTCTGCCTGGGCCCTGACCAACATCGCTGCAGGCACGTCGGAGAACACAATGATGCTCGTCGCCTGTGGTGCGATTCCACGCTTCGTGGCGCTGCTGGGGTCCCCGAACGCGGACTGCCGCGATCAAAGCGCGTGGGCCATCGGCAATCTCTCTGGTGAGGGCGCGGCCTGCCGTGACGAGGCGCTGAGCCACGGCGCCATGGCTGCACTGCTAAACGTGCTGAGCGTGAAGGAGCAGCCGATTCATGTTCTACGCAATGCTACGTGGGCTGTGTCAAATTTGTGCCGCTGCAAGCCACTACCGCCGCTGGAGCGTGTGGCAATTGCCCTGCCGACGCTGGTGGATCTCCTCAACAGCTCCGATGATCAGCTCATTGTTGATGCGGCGTGGGGTATCTCGTACATCAGTGACGGCCCGGCAGAGCGGGTGCAGGCGGTGCTCGAGGCTGGCGCTGTTCCTCGCATTGTGCAGCTCCTCTCCGTGCCGAGTACAAACGTGAAGCTGCCGGCAATTCGCATTATTGGCAACATCGCCGCCGGCACGGATGAGCAGACGCAGGTTATCATTAACAGCGGTGCTCTACCGGCCATGGCCGAGCTACTGCGCCACCCAAAGCGCGCGCTGCGCAAGGAGACGTGCTGGACCGTCTCGAACATTGCTGCCGGCCAGGCGTACCAGATCGATGCGCTCGTGAACTCGAACGTTTGCATCCCCATCTTGGAATGTCTTAGCGCGCCAGAGCTCGATGTGAAGAAGGAGGCGGTATGGACCATTGCGAACATCACTTTCTGCGGCTCAGTGGCGCAGGTGAAGTACCTCGTCAACATCGGGGTCATCCCGCCACTATGCGAGGCGCTGCGCACATACGACCCGAAGATCGTGACGGTCGCGCTGGAGGCGGTGCAGTGCTTCCTCCAGGTTGGCGAGGACGAGAAGACGTCAGGCGGCATGGAGGAGAACATCGTAGCGAAGCAGGTGATGGACTGCGGCGGTGTAGACTCCATCGAGCAGCTTCAGACGCACGCTGACAAGAACGTATACAACATTGCGCTTCAGATCCTGGAGAGCTTCTTCACGACGGAGGACGAGGCGGGCCAGATGGACAGCGCTATGGGGGCTGGCATGGTGGACTTTGCGCAGGGCAACCCCAACGTTGGTGGCGGCCAGTTTAACTTCTAGCGAAAAAGTTGGAATCAGCGAGTGAGTGGCTCTTGAAGGCGCTGACTAGCGTGTTAAAGACAAGGAAACACAGAGGGCGACAGCGTCCAGCAGGTGCTCATGCCAAGAGGAAGAACGAGTGTGGCTGAGGGAGAGGAAAGCCGGCGAACAACGAGAGGAGAGGGCGGTCAGGGAGATGCCCTCCCTGCAGTTTTGTATTATCGAATCTGGTTGATCTTCGCCGCTTAAAGTGCCCCCCTTTTTTCCGTTTCTCTTTGGTATTGTTATTTTGTGCTGGTCAGCGCTGCGGTGGGCGTCGTTGGTGCCGTTGGTGATGTGGTCGCTGCTGCGTCGGGATTTTTGCTCCTCTCTGTGCCCCCCATTCTTTTTGTTGGTGTCGTTTGTGAGGGGGGCGTTCTGGGGAAGGGGCCAAGTGCTGGAACGTGGGGGCTGCCCTCTGTCGCCGCCGCCGGTCCCGCGGCAAAGCCCGTGGGCTGTGCGGGCGGCGGGCGCGGCGGCGGGGGGGGGGCGGAGCAAGCGGGATGCTGTAGAAAGCAGAGGGGCAAGCGTATGGCGAAGAAGGAGGTCAGAGCACGCTCCAACAGACAATGCGTTGGCGGGCACTAATGTGACTGTTTAGTGGATATCGGGTGGGGAGGGTAGTGAAGCTGAAAAGGTCGACTAAACCGCGGGATGGAGGTGGGGTGAAGTGAATCGTCATGCAATAGGAGAGAGGCGGAGGAGAAAGAGAGAGGGAGAGAGGGAGACTGCTGGCGTGCTTTCTTTGTGCGGGTGTGTATGCCTTACATCGCTTTTTATTCGCCTGTGCACGTGCGCATCCACCTCCTCTCCTTTTCTTCTTTCCCGTTCTCTCTCTCTCTCGGTGTTCTTGTGTGTGTGTGTGTGTGTTTTCCTCTTTCAGCGTCTATGTCTCCCGCTGGTGTTTAGGTGCTAAATGTGTCGCTCACTCCTTCTTGTATTGCAGAGGAGCAACGCACTCGAGGACGGAAGACAGGGTAAAACTAACATAAGAGGTCTCTCAGTGCTACACGAGTCCTTTCATATTAGCCACGCACGCTGTTATGTTGTCAGTGCGCATGAGTGGGCGCATTCGTGTCAAGTAAGTAGGCGTGTGCGTCCGCGTTGTCTGTGTTGTTATTTTGCTGTGCTTGGCTTGCCTTCTGCACCCCAGAGTGTGTATGTGCGTATGTGTTCGGTTGGGATAAGTGCCTTTTAAAGTAGACTATGTTGAGTATACTTCGACGTCTTCCCACGCCTCCGGCCCGTCTCCTCCCCCCCCTACCCTCCTGTTTGCCTGTCTTGTCTTTGGTACTTACCTTTCCGTCCTACGATCTGTTCATATTCCTCACGGGAGAGGGAGGGGGTGGGGAGGGAAGGGGGGACGCAGAAAGTCATGCCTAAAGAAGACTGACCAACAGACATTCAGTGCGTTGGAGAGAAAGAGAGAGGCTTACACGTGAGGCGCATTTGTGTGTGTGTGTGAGGGGGGGCTCTCCGTGTTCTCTCTATTACCCTCTCTTTCGTGCTTCCTTCCCCCTCTCTTTTTTTCCCTCGTTGTCTACATAGTGTAACAGACGAACTTCTTCCCCATTGCTAAAAGTCACCACACATACACACGCTCACTCGAGGAAAGCGAAGACACCTCTGACTGGACGAGAAGGTCGTCATGGCGTCAATGATGTCGAAGGGGGGGGGGGTGTTTCGACGGTGAAGCAGCGGCAGAGAATAGAATTCCATCGCTGGTTACCGTCGACAAGGTGTTGCTCTGATGATCTCGACAGTGGTGTCCTTCATCCCCAGACTCTGTTGTCAGTGAGGCAAGTAGGCATACAGGCTCACGCAAAGAAGATGCTCTTCCCTGCTCGCCATCCTGCTGACTGCGCCGCCTGGCTCTTCATGTTCACCTTGTGTCTATTATTCTATGTCTTGTATTCGCATCTTAGGTGACCGCACCCTCTGCCTCCACCTTCCCTCTCTTTACTCGTACTCTGAATTCTGCCCGCGCATTCACATGCACACATATGCCTAGAAATGGCGAGGATCTGCCAAGAGTAACAGTCGTGCTGCTCTCCCTCCTGTCTACTGCTTTGCGTTGTTCTCTTCACAATAGTTTTGTGTTCACCCTGTCGTCTCACACTCTCTGCTTCTCGACCTTTTTCTCCCCCCTCCCCCAGAAGAGCTTCTTAGGTATGACGCACAGAATCCTCCACATTGTGCGCAAGGTGCGCACCTTCAGTTTCACGGCGAACTACCGCAGCCACCCGTTTGCCTGGTACGGAGGCCTCTGCTGCGTGCTGTTCAGCTGGGCCAACTATGCCCAGTACAAGCGTCTTGCGCCAATGTTTCCCAAGTATGAGCGCTACCTAACGGAGGAGGGTGGACGCATGTTGGAGGCGAAGCGGCAGGAGCTTGCGGAGGTGAGTCGGTACAACCACATGGTAGGGGCTATGCGAAGGGACCTCAGCGGCAAGTGATCCGCTGGAGCGTTCGTGTCACGAACCGGTGATTTTGTGCGTTGCAAGTGCACTTTAGTCTGTCGGGCACAATCAAGAAAAGAGCCGATCCGCCGAGGCAGCGGTTCTGCGAGTTGCTCCTGCTACGATGGCTTTGCCGCTGTGCAGTTGTCCCCATCCTACGAGGTTGTCGCTGCTGTTTTTTCTTTCTCTTTCCTTTGATGCCCCGCTGAGGGGGTGCAGAGAGAGAGAGGGGTGTGTGGGTGGGCGGGCTGTTGTTCGCCGAAGTTATATGTGGCGGCACGGATGCCAATGCCTTCTAGCCTTTTCGCACACAGAGAGGCGCGCTTGTAGTGTGTGTGTGTCTGTGGGGGGGGGGAGAAGGGGAGAGGTGGAGAGGGGGCGATTGGAGACACTCTCGCAACCTCCTTGATACACACAATCCGAGCCGTAGGGGGGGGGGGGGGGCTTCGCATTGCACAAAGAAGAGCTGGAAGAGAGTCGGGCACACACAAGTCATTGGAAAGGGCTTCTCCTGGTCCCCCCCTCCTCCCATACCCACCCAGCAAAGTTGTGTGGTATTAGTGTGGTGGTGATTGTGGAAAAGAACATGACTTTGTCCACCCCCTCCGTGGGCCCTCTCTCACAGTTTCTCCTTCATGCCTATCACACGTGGACACAAACGGGCGTGTGCTCCAGCGTTCTGCTGTTGTTCCGGGTAGAGAGCGAGGGACGAGATAGCCCATATGCTGTGCTTATCTCTTCCGCTTCGCCATTTGCTTCTTCTGCTCATTTTCTCACTTCCTCTCCTCCCTGTCTTGCCCCTTCTCCTTCCCAGGCACAGAGGCGAGGGGCTGAGCTGCACCATCATTGAGCTTCATACGCTGGCTGGCAGGGAGTCAAGCTAGAGTGCAGGAGGGAAGGGACGAGGAGGCACAACTCCTTTCTTGTGTGGTGTATAAAGGAAGCACACCGGCGCTTTCTCTCATTCGAGGACGAGGTAACGCGCTTCAGGTACCTATATCCACTGGGAAGCATGCAGATCATGTCGCTTCGAGAACTTGTCGTGCTCTTCGACACACAACTGCAGCAGCTGACTCTGTCATACCTCGCAGGCGGGTTCTTCGCGCTGCAAACGACAGTTGTGTCCATCGCCACTCTGGTAGTGTGCAGCTCTCTTGCTCTCGCCACCAGCAGCGGCGCCGGTAGCTCCGCAGTGCTCTTCACTCAAACCCCGCTTCTCTTCACGAGCTTCACATCATTTGTCTCCCTCTCGGTGCTCACGTTAATGATATTGACGCTGTTCTACCGGGTGGTGGGTGGGCGCTTTCTCTACTCACCTCGAGAGACTCGGTACGTGGTGGACTGGATCCTCGACACCATCTCTCGGCCCGCTATGGAGGAAACCGTGCGCCTACTGCTTTCGCCGAACAAGCGCCGTGAGCGCTGCATATTCTTCACGGGTCTGTGTCTCGTCGGCGAGGTCGGCAAATTACTTTCGTTTTGGACTCTCTGCACGTTGGTGTCGATGGTCTGGTGTGGATGGAGCGTGCGGCGTACGTGGTACCAGTACCAGTGGGCGGGTTAGTTGTTATTCTCCTTTCCCTGGTCCCTGACGACGGCGGGGAGGGGGAGAGGAGGACACACTTCAGTGCGTGCTATCCCAGGGGGCTCAGTACACCACTCCGGGTGGGGAGGCCGTGCACCCCCTCCCCCCCGCTCGCCCTGCCAATACCGCGCCACCCCTGGTGGGGACCGGGCCAAGTGCCTGTGACGCGGAGAGGTCAGGGCGATTCACCGACACGGCTGTCCGCGGCCAGGTCCCTGGACGGCGTGGCGTCGGAGCATCCTGCACCAGTGAGCACGTTTGTGTCGCCCACATGATGGGCAGGGTGTCGGCGTGACTCGAGCGTACCCCACCCCGACGGGGATGCACCGGGTTGGCGACCGGCCTAGTGGGTGCGGCTGCGCGGGGGCTTGAGATGCGTGGCGTGGGCAGCGTCTGCGGCAGGGGCCGTGCACCGATGGCGGAGTTGGCGCATTGCTGTAGCATGCGTCTCGGACTGCCGTGCGCCAGGCGATGTGCCTGCGGCAGACCGGCGCACGTGGGGGGGAGGGTGAGGGGGGACGGTGGAGCGGCGTTTGACCGCATGTGCTGTATATGGCAGAGAGTGGGCACGTTGAGGAAAGAATTCGATCACATGGAGGGGACACATCTCTCTGTGTACTTTCGCCGGTGTGCGTCTGTCTTCTGCGCTTCAGCAGCGGTTATTGTGCGACGCTGCTGCACACCTTCTTTTCATCTCACCTCAGCTTCTTTGCCGACCTACCCACAGCACGCCTCTTCGCCTCACTGCGTCCTTTATTCCTGACTTAGCGGCCACGCAAACGTCAGCAGAGCACCACTTGATACGTGCATTTCAAAGTTGTGTGTGAAGCGTCGCTCTTCTCAAGTATAATCGACGCTCATTCTCTCACTACGTTCTCGCCTCTTTCCTTCTACCTGCGGAGCCATACACCCTTCCCTTACCTCCTCTCCTCAACGCCACGCTCACCAAAACAAACGCGTTGCCAGACTTTGGTCTCTCTCTCTTTCTCTGTGGGTGTGCGTCTATTGCACAGCTTTTCTCACCAACGCGTTTTTTTCTCCTAATTTCACTCCTGCCTTGCGCAGGTCGTTCTTTCCTCTGCGTGAGTGCCCATGCGCCGTGGCGTGGGTCAGTTCAACCAGGCCTACGGTCGCGGTAATTGCAGCAGGCGAGAGGATCAGCGATGTGGCAGCTACAACGATCGCGGTGGTCGTGGTCGATCCTTTAGGCCGGATTCCTCTTCTAGTAGTCGCTATGATTCGCCCCACCAGCAACAGCACGGCAGCTACGGCCACTACGGTAGCGGCGCGTCGCGGTCGTGTTCTGCGTTGGATGCTGATTCAGTCGCGGACCGTCAGCGTGACCGCAAGGCGCGGCGCCGGCAGGAGCGGCAAGAGAAGAAGCAGTTGCGCATTGAAAGACACGAGCAATGGACTCAGAAATCTCAGAAAGCTCGGCAGGAGGCCCGGAATAGCAGGGCGGCTGACCAGATTCACCAGCAGCGGAAACGTCTGCGAGCAGAGCGAGCCCTCACGTCAACAGCAGCCGAGAGAAACGGCAAGCGACATAAGGGCGAGCAGGCATTAAAGGAAAAGAGCGAGAAGTGTGTTCGAGCGACAGCTAGTGACTGCATGGAAGGAGGACCTGCCACCAGCCTCAAAGCAGACACGTGTAAGCCCAGCACAGGTGTTCTCGCTGCTGCGACTGCGGTCTCTCCCGCTACCTCGCTGGCGGAAATGACGCCAGTCCCTGCTGAGGTAACCGAAACGGTGCGGCGCCTTGTGAATAAGTTGACAGCGGCGAACGTGGTCGACCTTACGAGGGAGTTAAGCGATTACATGCTGTCACCGGGGGTGTCTCCTGTGAGTGTGGTGAAAGGGCTCGTTCAGCAGATAGAACGTCTCTGCCTCCTGGAGGCGGGACCGCTCAGCACGACTGGCACGCTGCCATTTGCCGGACTACTTCGAGGGATGCAGCTACTGCACGGAATCCAGCTCGGCTCCGAGCTGGTTGAACGCATTAGCTTTTCTTTGAAGGCGCAGCTCGCCGCTGCGGAAGAGGCAGCTGCAGGCAACACGCTTATGGTGCTTGCACAGCTGTATCTTCTCTATGGCGTGGACGTGGTGTTTGTCACGTCTCTGCTTCGAACGCTGCTTCGCCAGGGGACGCGTCTCTTGGGCCACGGCGACGATGGTGGCGCAACGACGTCCATGGACTCTTCTTCCTCCTCTCCAACCTCGGCTTCTGCGGCAGCGGCGCAAGCCGTTTGCGCGGCCGCGTGCGGTCTGGCATTGATGCGCGCGTGTGGTGAGAAGCTCCTTAAGGAGAGTCCCGCCGAACTGGAGGCGTCCTTGCAGGAGGCACGGCGCGCGTCTGCTCAGATGCGCAACATCACCGGCATGGCTCGATTTTCTGCGCTGGTGGAGGTGATGGGCGACATTGCTGCTGGTCGCACCCGCAAGGCTCGCCGCACGACTACCGAGGAGGCCGCCCCTGTGGAAGCCATGCTGGAGGACCTCTGTTTGCTACTACCGGGCCAAGAGAGAGCCATCTCGACGCAGCGCCGCACGATGAAGCGACTGGTACTGACGACGAATATCATGTCGGGGCTGACGTGGGAGCAGGTGACATCTTCAGCAAAGCCACCGCGGTGGTACATACCGGGGGTAATGATGACTGGCGCAGCGAGCGACAGGGAGGAGGATGACAAGGCTGCTGCGGCGACCGCTGGGAAGCGCTCTTGCATTGTGCCGGAGAGCAAGGAGAGCAGGCACAGCCGTGAGATTTCCGCGTTGCAACCCTCAGTATGGACTGCAGCCGACGAGAGTGAGCAGGTGGAGGAGATGGACGAGGCAGAGCTGAAACGCGAGCGGATTGCGCGCATGCGGACGGAGGAGAAGGCCTTGAGTGGTCAGCGCCTCAACACCGAACACAAGCGCGAAATTTTCAGGTGCATCGCCACTGCCACTGACGACCTGGAGTGCTTCACGATGCTCATGTATCGTGACCCTGGCTACACGCGCTTCCACGACGCGTGCGCGGTGCTGCTACAGTGTGCTTACCAGGAGCGCAAGTACAACCCTTACTACGCGCAGGTGCTCATGCGCTTCTGCAGTGCGAAGCCGGCGTGCGTGAAGACACTCCAGTTCGCCATCTGGGACTGCTTCAAGTCCATCCGAATCGAAAGCACCGACGTCGTTGGCTACTTCAACTTCGCGTGCTGCATCGCGGACTTGATGCAGCACGGCGTGTACAATCTCAGCCTGCTTCGCGGCCTCGATCTGGAGAACACGAACAAGACGATTGGCCTCTTCGCGCGAATGCTGCTGCTGCGGTTGATTTTCCAGCTGCCAGCGTTGCGTCTGACGCAACTCTTCTTCGGCGGAGACGGTTGCACCGCTCACGACCTGCAGGTGGACACGAGCGCGCTGCGCCGACTTCTGACAAAGTTCATGTCGCTCTACTTCATCGACGAGAACGCCTCGAAGCGGTGGCTGCCCAGCTTTTACGAGGTCGTCGCTGCAGGCACCAGCTTTGATGTTTCTGCTGCCCCTGAGCCGCAGACTGCACCTGCCTCGCGCAACGGTGCGGCACCAACGGCCGACGCAGACAAGAAGGCTGCAAAGGTGCTGGCACTTCAGCTCAATACCGGTTGCTCACCTTCGACGCTGTTGACCAATGCATCGGCGCCGTTCCGCACTGCGCTCTCAGCATCCAAGTCAGCCTCCTCGGCCGAGGCAATGTTTGACGAGTTCATGAAACGCGTCCAGGTGGCCTACAGGGCGCTCAGGCAGGGTATCGTATGAGTGTGGCCAACGTGAGCGAGGTTTGTTCTTCGAGCGTAATCCACACGAGTAAGCTAAGGTGCAAGTTTCTTTTTCCATTGTCTCGCACGCTGTCCAGGTATTGCGCTGTCGCCTCCGATCTTTTCTCAGGTTGTCGTGCTTGTACCCTGGTGCCTCCCTTCACAGCATCGTCGGCGAATAGCTGCCTATTCGCTCTCTCCCTCTCCCCAGCTATGTGTCTCTGCATAGCTCGTCATCGGCGTGCGTGCACTTCCGCTGTGCACTAGCACAGTCCGGCTCGGCAATGCCGCTACGCATGTACGCGGCGTTTGAGTGGCAGCAAAAAGGGCGTATGCTGAGTGTCGGGTGTCCCGACGCCTATTCATTACAATCCTCCTCACTCTCTCACGCATCTCTTTTCTTCTTGCTCTCCGATTGCCGCTGCTCCCTCCTTACTGCAGTGCCATACACGTACATCGACCTCGTCCTCTCCTCCGCACATAGGCACAGGTACGAAGCCGGCGTCGATGGACGCCGAGGTGGCACTCACTTTCGTGTTTCACCCAAGCACCGATATATGGACAAGCGAGGCGCACCTTCGTGTGAATGTGGAGGCAGTCGGCGGTCACGATGGGAGCGCGCACTGTGATGCAGCAGGGCGAGCGCTCGGGGGCTGTGCTGCGCTCTCGTCATCAGCGGCTTCCTCATGCACGTTGCTCATCTACGTCTCCCGCCATCACACTCTGCGCCGGGTCTTTGTGCAAGAGGAGGATGACGCTACCGAAAGCTTTACAGATGAGGTTCCTGGTGCAACTGCTGTTTTGTCATCGTCTTCGGACGCCATGCTTGGCTTGTCTTGCAAAGGCTCCCGGCTGTCGCGCTGCATCGAGGTGCAGCACTACAGCTGGGAGCCTTGCCGTCGACCGATTCGTCACCACTCTACCAGCGACAGGGAGGCAGCGGCGCTGGCTATGTCATCCGACAGTCGCCGTCGACCGTCTCGAGGAGAGAAGGTGATTGCACTGACGCACCGCCACGGAGAGACAGAGACGACCTCTGTTGGAGCCGGCACCTCGCCGTCCTCCCATCCGCACGTCTTTTCCAGCAGCAGCACTGCCTTCCCCGAGGGCATGCTGGACGACGAGGAGGACGAGGACGGTGGTGGCGGCGGCAGACTCGTGCTGCAGTTCGACTCCTCGTCGTCACCGCCACCGTCGTCGCCTCTTTCAGCCCTTCGCTCGGAGGTGGCAGTGGATGACATCGCACCCCTTTCATCCACTAATGGTGTGAAGGGGGTCAAGAAGGCCGTGACGGTGGAGGCGACACCAAGCGCAGAGATCCTCTCTGCTCATGTTGGAGCGACCGCAGCACCACGTATCTCAGACGCGGCTACAGCAGCATCGACAAACGCGACATTAAACAAGACCGCTACGGAGAACGTCGAGGGGAGCGTCAGCAATGCTCCGCGCCGCCTGCTGCTTCTTCGCCCAGGCACCGACGGCGCGCCCTGCTCGCTTTCTACACCTTCTTCCATGGGAGTGCAGCCAGGGGTGCCGCTCTCAGCGACCTTGGACAGCTCACGAGGCGGCCGCGTCCTCAACATAAACACCGTAACCTCGGCAAAGACAGATGCCTTGTCAGCGGTACGGATACAAGAGGCGCCGCGTACAGCGTTGCCACCCTCCCTAGTCGCCCCCACGACCAGGGCAACGGAAGCGAAAAAACGCGCCCCCAACGTAGCAGCAGCGGTGCCGCCGACAACTTTTATTCGGACTTCCGCGGCCTCAGGTGCTCCTGAGCGTCGTGAGTGGCAGCCGTTTCTTCTCTCTTTCGCGTACCCAAGTGGCTTGACGAGTGCTACGTCTACGGCGCAGCAGGCACAGCCGCTGCCGTCCGCTCCGACTGCTATGACGGGCCGCCGTGCCGTCGTCGCTGTACACTTGGAGTTTACTGCCGTCACGTTTGGGGAGATCTCCTCCGACGCTGACACCGCCTTACCAGTCGCGCCCTGCTCACGTGGGAGTGTTGCATCGTGCGGCTGGGCGCGGCAGTGTCGCTCTCGAAGCATCCTTTCGCCAGTCGTATACTCACACGACACCGCACGCAGAACATCACATGGCTACTCAATCATCGTAGGGGATGCGTCCTGGCAGTCTTGCTGCCTGATGTGTCCACAGGTGGCGGCGGTGCTACCCGAAGATAATGATTGCTGTTGTGGCACGACATGTGAATCAGCCGTTAATAGTGGTACTGGCGAAGTGCGCGCTGGCCCGCTGCTGGATGTGTGGGTGCGTGCCGTGTCGGGGCGGCAGCTCTCGGCACAGCAGAGGAGGCGCTGCCACCGGGACACTTTCCCTTCCTCGATGGAGGAATGTATGCCGAACAATCAGCCCCAGCCCCAGCATGGGTCTGTCAAACTGGAGGGTGCTATGAAGGACGAGGGTGTATGCCGAGTGCCTGCAGCGTCGTTGTTATCGTCTGAGCCGTCGCAGCCGCTGTTCACGGCCGTCTTCACGGCATCGTGGCTCTCCCAGCTGTGCTGCGTCTTCACTCCACCTAGCATTGCAGTGTCACCCTGCCGGCATCCGCACACGGGCGACGCGCTGTGGCCTCGACGAGCGAGGCGCTCCCTGTGGCCATCATCACGCTCATCAAGTTTGCTGTGGGTCGCAACACAGGTGACGCAGGACTGCGTCGTGACTCATCCGCGCTGCCTCACCGACTCTACGTCTGCTCAACGTCTTTGTTCAAGTGAGGTGAAGGGAGAGGTGCGGTACTGGTGGCTGCGGAGCGACCCCCGCCAGAGTGACGTGCTGCACTGGTATTTCTGCCGCGTTTTGGCCTGCTGGGCAAGCGCCACCGCCGCGCCGCTTGCAACGTCTTCATCACATTCGTGCACGTCGCGGTGCGTGGCGAATGGTGCTGTGGAAGGCTCCTCTCTTCTTGACATCATCGTTACGAAGGCCAACCCGCCCACCCTGAGCTTGCGTGGTGGCGCTGTAGGCACTACGTCTTCTGTGCTGGTGGCAGCTGAGACGCTTCATGCAGCAGCGCTGGAGGCCGAGGACGCGGAGGAGGCGCCGTCAACCGCGACTGCCGCTCCACCTGTAGCTGCAGCTGGAAGACGAAGACCCTCTCCTTCGGCGCTGCGAGCCCGCGTTGCCATCACTGCTGCTGTGCTGCAGCACCTAATGTGGGGTGCAGTGGCGAGGTTGAGTACGAGTTGCACGGGCGAGACGTCGAGGACCGGTGGCGCGGAGTGGACAGAGGTGAGCAATTCTGAGCGAAGACAATCGACGCCGCTGCCACCGCAGGAGCAGCACGTCGCGCACTTGGAGGGAATGACTTCGCGTCTTGTGTGCGCCGCGCGAGTGCTGGCAGTGCACTGGGTGTGTGGCAGTCCGTCTCTCCTGCGCAGCACCCCCGCATCACTGATGGACTTTCTTGCAGAGGAGCGGCTGCTACTGTCCTCCGTTTTGCCTGTGGGGCGTTTGCTGAACAGCATGCGTGCCAGCTCTCCAAAGGGCGTCGAGGCATGCGACCCTGTCAAGGTTCCCTCCACCACGGGACTCGACATGCTGCTCCACTTCGAGTCCCAGTATGCTTCCGCTTCATTTGCGGCGCTGGCGTGGCTGTCGCAGCATGCCGCCGACATACAGCTGCTTCGAGGCGAGGGTTTTGTGTCGCTACGTCTCCACGAAGCAGAGAGCTTACTGCTCCGCTCTGCGTTAGCGCTACCAGAGTCTCCCCAGCTTGGTAGGCTGGTGGCGCACCACTTGCATTCCGGAGAGACTTCAGTGTTTGGGCTGCGTTCGTACACTGGGGAACCACATCAGCGCTTACCTCTGGACAGCGGAGAAGCTATGGTGGGTCTGTCGGCCCCTCAAACACCCTTGCGAGGGACGGTGAATGTGCGCATTGAACACGCGGCAGTAGTGAACGCGTTCATGGTGCATCTCGAGTGGACGACGATGATGGTGGCGGCCGCGTGTGATACACCCGCACCGGCATTCTCCTCAGGCATCCATGGAGCAGTGGAGCTACCATTTCTCCTACTTGTCTTTGTGGTCGAAGAGGACGTGCGCGGCGTCGCCCATGACTCTGAGGACTCTTCATTGACCAGCGGTGATGATAGTTTCACAGGAGCTGGTGGCGTTGGTGGGCGCGCTGTACGCCTGTATCAAGTGACGCCATTCTCCTGGCGTCTGGGCGCTGCTGCCTGCGCCGCCGACGGCTTTACGGCTCGCACAACCCAACTGGTGATGCACGCACTGGATCTGGTGGCGCGACGGCCAGACGTCTTTGAGGGGTTTCACATGGAGGCCATTGCGCGTTTTGGCAGCAGCAAAGCCACCACGGCGGCCACCAGCGCACGAAGACGAAAGACACTGAAGCGCACTCGTGGTCACTGGAGCGGCCCTGACGGTGCCGACGGCACTGCAGAGAGAGGCGCTTGTGCCACTACCGTATCGTGGAAACGCGCGGCACGCGTAGACACTGCCACTGTGCGACGTAGCGGAGCACCGCTCCGCGCATGTAAGAGGCGAAGAACGGGCGTGGACGCCAGGGATGTCGATAGGAAAGGCAGTGAGGCGTCTGGTGCCGATGAAGATGGCAGTAGCGATGTAGAAGTTGAGAACGACGATGCGAGCAGTCCAGTGCTCAGCGCGTGGTCGAGTCGCAGCTTTCGAGCCGCCGCAGCTGCAGCGTCGCCGCTGGACAGCACCCCTGCACACCGCCGACGACCCGACAGCGGTTTTCCCAAGAACTCAGGTGGCAGGTCTTTGTCAGTGGTTGACACGGCGCGCGTCGTGCCCGTGGTTGTGTTTCGCGAAGATGCTGCCGCCCCGCTGCTGGAGGTGGTGGTGAGCCACGCAAGTCAACTGGCCGCACAGCTCGCGTCGTTCGGCAGCAGGGCAGCGAAGAGTACCCGCAGGAGCAAGGAGGAAGAGGATGAGGCGCAGGAGGAGGCGTCGCGCGTGTTGTGCGCATTGCTCGATCACTGGATTGGCTTCAGCTCACTGCACGCAGCGGCACCACAGTACATTGCTGACTTGCAAGCCTGCCAACGGCACGGCGCTCTCGCACCCATCACGCAACTGGGCAACATGTCAACGCACTCGTCTGCGCTGACAGAGCCTTGCGTCCTTCACGCCTACACAGGCTTGCTTCGGTCTCTGTGGCGAGAATTTGAGCGCCTTTCTCCACTGTTCTCGCACTCTGTGGCGGCTTCTCCTTTGGAGTCCTCACCCTTCACCAGATTTGTGTCGTTGGGCGTACTACGTGCTCATGTGCTGACTCCTGCCTGCGTTGCGGCGGCTATCGAGGCTGCTATCGCCGAGTACGTCCGACAAGACATCGAGTGCAGAAGACGTTCGCTCTTTGCGCAAAGAGATGCGGCTTTTCAGTGGGACTCGGAGGAGGCCGAGGAGGACGAGAAGAGGGAGAGCGGCGCGCGGCGGGGGAAGCCTAAGAAGCACACGCAGCAACAGCGTGTACAGGAGGAGCTGGCGACCGAGGCTGCGGCGCGGGCCACATGGGCATCAGTCGCCACACAGATGGAGGCTCTCGTCAGAGTGTTCTACGCGGAGGTGCTAGGAGAGTATCCTCGTCCGTCACCACTGCTGCAGTCCGATGCCCGCTCTCGAGCGCTTCATGGAGCGACGGAGAAGGCCCCCCTCTCTGGGTCGGCAGAGGGTGGCGTGGTGCCATGGGACACGCCCAATTCCCGGGAGATTGCCGCCTCAGAGAGGCGTGCAGCCTTCCAGTCTCTTCTTCACAGTCTCTTGCAGCGAGTGGAGGCTGAGGGGGAGGGGCAGCCGCCGCCGCCGCAACACGGTGACTCAACAATGCTGCCCCTTGTACCAACTGCTCGGCTGCAGCTGACCGGCGCATCCACCGACAAGTCCACCTCGCTGCGGACGGTATCCTCCTCTTGGGAGTCGTTGCAGAGGCGTACATTCGGCGCTGGTGACGTGGCGGATCTGAATGTCACGGTCGCCCAACTAGCAGAGGCGTGTGTGACACAATTCTTGTGCGCTCCTCGGCATTCATGTTTCTGCTCAGCTGGTGCCACTTCTACAAACACGTGGTGCGGAGAAAAGCGAGTTGACAAGGTGGCTCCGCGGTCGGTGGTAGGTGAGGGTGCAGCCGCGCAGCGGGCTGCTCAACTGCTGTGTGTCAGTGACGCTTTCCTGCAGTCGCGCGGCGAGGGCACATCTACGGCTTCCGTGCACAGACATGTGACTACCGCCAAGCTTGCGCTGCCGCTGGCGCAGCTTATGATGAGCACAGAAGCCGTGCTACACTGATCCGCGGGCTGCTGCGTTTGTGAAGGCACGTGCGCGCCTTTTTGCGTCTACGCTGTCAACAATCGTCTCCAAGGGAGAAGGAAAACGACGGCTACGACTACAGACAAACCGAGGGAATGTGACGAAATAGCGATGGAGAACCACCCGAGACGCTCGACGCGGCTTGTCCTCTTTCCCATGAAGTGAAGTTGGACAGAGAAGCCGCAGGGAGAAGGTATAAAGGCGGCTACTCCCCCTTCTCCACTCGATGTCGATGGCTCAATCGGTAGATGAAGCATCGCACACGTGCATCAGCATTCGTTGACGCACATCGAACACGCGAGGAAAGGCGCGGCTGTACATGCCGGCTTCTTCACATGTGTGCCTCCTGTGAACTGACGCGTTTACAACTCTCCCTTTATGCCCTTCCATCTCTTCTTCCCTCTCTCATCGAGTACAAGCGCCGCTGCTATCCACCCATCCACCCATCCACACGCACACGCACATACGTTCTATTATATATTTATACATACGCATGTATATGGATGGATGCGTGCTTTGGGGATTCAAAGCGGCTTCGGAACGTTTCAGCAGCACAGGCGAGAGAACAGCAGCGCCGCCGTCCCTCGCACACTTAAGAAGGAGTGGAACCAGTGAGGAAAGTTTGTTTGCGAGTACGTAAACTCACCGCGCTTCTTTGTATGTTTGTTGTGTCTGTGCTCCCAAGGCACCCCACCGCGTCTCTGTCGACGCCTTCCCCCACTTTCTCTGATTCGCCATATTATTCTCCATTGTTTTTTTATTTTCTCTCCTTTTCTGTCCCTCCGTCTTCTTCGCCGGGGACCGTTTTTCTGCCTTGCGTTTTGCCTCTCTTATTTCTTCTGACAACTCTCGGTCTCTCTTCCTGTTCATCTCTGCGCGTATCTGACTCCCTCTCCCTCTCCCTCTTTCTCTGTGCGTACACGTGTTCTGGCCTTGTCCTTTCCCTCCTTTTTTTCCTTTGCGTCTTTGCTGTCGGTGGTTCTCTCTCCCTTCCCATGTGTGCACCGTCTTGCGCTCTCATTCCCCCACCTTTCTCTCGCTTGTCCACACTTTGCTGTGTTGTGCTCTTCTACGCTTGTGTGTCTCCGATCTTGGCGCGTATGTGTGTCACTTCGCTTTCGCTCTCGACGTGTGCGTAAACCGTCTTTTTACTTGCTGCGGCTAAGTCTGCTTCCTTATTTCGTGTACACAGGCCCGCTAGTGTTTGGTGTGCTGCGCCCATGTCGCAGTCATCAGCCAATGTTGAGTTTCCGTATCCCCCCGCGGAAGGCGAGAACCCGACGCGGCTTTCGACCGTCGATTCGGCGCCAGAGGACGCCGGCGAGACACCTGAGCCCCCTGCTCCCTCAGCGACTCCGCAGGGCTCGGCGCCGTTCCCACACCACAGCCTGCCGACCTTGGCAGGCGTTAAGCAGCCAGCGGGAGCTATCTCAGAAACCGACTGCCAAGGCACCGGTGCCTCTCACAGAGGATTGACCTACGGCAGCGACCCTCCAGACGAGCTGCCTGCCTTCGGCTGCGCAGGTGAGGACGATACATCCGACTCATTGGTTCAGGGAATGCGGACCATCGCCTATCCGCGTTCGTGTCCGCCAACGCTGTCGACGTCAACAGTGAGCGCCAATTGGGGCCTTCATCTGTCTCCAGAGGCTTCGGGCGTCGAGGGCGAAAGTAAGGTAGCCGTTGCGCGCCGTGATCTCAACACAAAGGATAAGATTGCTGTCGATACACCTAGGATGAACAGCGTCGCACCGACGGTGCCCTTTTCCTCCGCAACCGCTAGTGACATGTCGATGAGTCTGACGAAGAAGTATCATGGTGATGCGGTGTGCAGGTACCCAGTGGAGGGAGCAGCGGATGGGGTACCAAACCCGCTGGGTCGCGAGGGCAACGGCAACGCAAAGAATGGGGCGACTGCAGGCAGCGTTATCGCGGTGGACGATGAGCAGACCCCGTCACGCTCTACCACCGAGTATGTGAAGGAGAACGGCGACCGGCTCTTCTCCCTTTCAAGCATCCCTGCCCCCACGACGGCGGAGGAGTACTACGCGCGTGTCGCCGAGATCGATCACGTGCGCTGCGGTCTCGGTCAGGAGCTCGAGGGTGACGCGAAGGACATCTACGGCCCCACGTGGCCCTTCTCACGGCGCATGGTTGCCTCGAAGGTATTCGGCGCAAAGGAGTCCCCGGCGCCGAACTGCGACCACAAGACAAACATCCAAGCTGTGACCGGTCCGCGGGTTTGGACGCTGCTCTTCATTTACGGCGCCCTCATCATTTACCCAATTTTTACAACCGTCGCCTACGCTGGCGAGCACGCGTGGCAAGGCATCGTCGTTCTGTGGGGGCTCTCCGGCGTCACGATCGTGTTTGTGACGCTTTGCGCCTTTACAAACCCCGGCATTGTGCCACGCCGGCGGCTGAAGAATGTCACTGACCGCGGCGATATCCTAATCGTGCGCGTCCCGGCGCCGAATGCGCAGGCGGTGCTAGACAAGCTGCGAGAGCTTCCCGAGACGATGACACAACCTCCCGCGACGAAGAGCGGCAATGGTGGCTGTGGCGCGGACGCCAATGCATCTGTCTATACCGTGGAAGCCCTCCGCAGCGCTGTCGCGGAGGGCGACATTCCAGCAAGCGTTTTCAATCACAGGCGATCCACCTTGTACTCGATGGAGCGGTACTTTGAGACGGATACGGGCCGCATTGTGCCTTACAATCCACATCTGAGCGAGTCCGACTTGGCCGTGCCCACGTTGGAGTTTCCTATCCTCTTCTGCCGAATCTGCCAGGTCGCCAAGGGACCCCGCACGCACCACTGCAAGGTGTGCCAGAACTGCGTAGATGAGATGGACCACCACTGTCCGTGGACAAACTCCTGCATCGGTCGGAGCAACTACCCGTACTTCTTTGGCTCGCTCTTCTTCCTGCATCTGATGGTCCTCTATGCCATTCTCTACAACTTTGCGCAGAACGTTCGTTTCATCTACCTGCATCCAACGTGGGACATCTTGCGGCTCCTGCGCTACGCGTACGGCATGCCGCTGATTGTGTATATCAGCTTCTTCGTTCTCGGCCTCTTTTTCTTTCCGCTGTTGATCAGTCATGTGTACATGATGTGCCAGGGCGTGACGACTGCCGAGATGCTCAAGAAGAAGTGGAAGACGAGTAAGTACTTTGATGGCATCAATCCCTGGTCGCAGGAGCACTGGTATCAGAACATCTACACCCGTCTGTTTAAGCGCTGGCTGGCAGCGCAGGACGACCCGCTGCGCTGGCTGAATTCGCGCTACTACTACGGCGTCACTGTCGCTGCGGCGGTGGAGGATCAGAAGGTTGACTGGCTTATCGCTCTGCCACCGGAAGAGCGCAAGAAGGTCGAGGAGCGCGAAGCTGCCGCACGACACGCTGGCGCGAAGGCACGTCTGGAGCAGGAGACCGAGATTGTGCGGGCATCCATGGAGAAGCGAGGCTTCCACGCTACGTAACGCAGTGAGTGCCGACAAAAACGCCTGTCACAGAGCGAAGGCACGTCTGTTGTTAGGTCTTTGAGCACGAGCGATTCGAGAGCATGCCGTCACGATGGCTGAAGGACGGCCACGTCAGCATTTTCGCCAGGTGTGCACTGCTTCGATTTCTCCTTGTGCGCCGTCGAGCTTATATGAGCGGCTGTTCTGCTGCCGCCCATATCCGAGTAACAAGCAGCAGATTAGAACATAGGAGGGGGAGGGAGTGAAGGGAGGCAGAGGGGCGGCTGACCTGCCATGCACGTGACGCCGCTTCTTTTCTTCCTCTGCCTTCATTCTTCCCTTCTCCCGATTTCCATTTCTTCGTGTTCACCGCTTTCCTGTGTGTGTGTTTATATTTATTTTCGTTTCTTTTCCCTCGGGCTTCTACACATACCCACGTGCGCGTGCATGTGTCTTCTGCATTGTCTTTTTATGTGGCTTCTCCTTTCCCTTTGGATTTCGTTGTCTCTCGACTCATGTGCTCAGCTCTCGCGCGCCTCTTTTTGTTTTCTGCTCTTGTGCTCATGCGTGCCTCTAACTTTTCGTTACTGTTTCCCTTTGCAATGTTGACCACCTCACTTATCCCTCCCCATCCACCTACGGCTGTCGGTCTTCCCTATGGTTGCGGCATAAGAAGAAACGACAACATCGCCGCAGTCACGGATTCGGGAGCGGCGGCCGCGCTATGAGGGTGGCATATCGACTGGGCCGATGTCTCTAATGTACCCCCCCTCCTTACCCACACACACACACGGACTAGAGCGGCTAAGCTGGGACCTTCGCTTTCGTTTCTTTTCCCCTCTTTGTGCACCGATAAGTCTTTCCGCCTCTTCTAATACCGCTTTGCTGTTGTCGCTCTGTTTCCTCGCACACGAGCGCTTTCTCTCTCTCTCTTTCTCATGTGTATCCGTTCGTCGACACACACACACACGTGTGCGTGTCGTATTGTTCCCCCCTCCATACCGGCGCTTCGTGGAGGTGCTCATCTTTTCTTCCTTCCTTGTCTTGTGCAGAAGTGGGTCGGCGTACTTCTTCCTCTCTCCTCACTCGAGGGGCTACACGCATAAAACTAGGCCAGGTGAGCGTGTGTAGTCGCATGAATTCGAGGCAAATGTGCGGTATGCGGTGTGTATATGTGTGCGTACGTGTGTAGGGGCTGCAGACCACAAGGCTGCTCCACTTTTCCCGTGCAGCGTCTCACTACGGCAGGGACGAACGTCACAGTGATGCGTGAACCTCCGTGCAATGTGCGCTTGGTCTTATTCTTTCATGGCGCTTTATCCCCTTCCCCGCATCGTCTGGGCATCCACACCCACCCCAAATATCCCCATTCGTCTCCCTCCTTCACCCCCCCCCCCACACACACACAAACAGACGTACACGTGCATTCATCACACAACTCGCTACTCCTCTGCTTGGACCGACAAGCAAGAGAAGGCAGCTAAGGGAAAAAGGGGTGAGGGAAGGACTTGATCGTAGCAGCACCATCCCTATTATTCAAACATGCCAATCGTTTTGCACGAGGCAAGGCCCTTTCGGCGATGCACCGTGCTGTATCTTCTACCCATCTTCCGTAACTGGAATCAGCTGGCACGAGTGCCGTACCACTTAGCGATGTAGTGCTTGCACTTTAGTGTTCTGCTCTGTGTTGCGCGAGGCAGCGATCGCATGATTCGCGTCTCTAGCACGCGGCTACGCGGAGGCGGACTACGTCTTCCTGCGACAGGTTACAAGCGTGTGCCTCGCCGCTAGCTTCCTCTGCTTGTTCTTCAGCCTATGGGGTGCCTTGACAAGCCGCACGCTTCGCTTTGGGGTCGACAGTTGGTTCCAGGGTTCCTGCCACGGCGCGGCGGCGGTGCTGTTGATCGTGCCGTGGCAAGCCACCGCATATGTTGCGCACATCTGGCATGTGTTTTACATGCTTTCTATCATCCCCATCGGCATCGGGGCCATCACGCTGGGACACTCCTGCTGGACTGGGTTGGAGCTTTTTTGGTAAGGAGCGAGATGGACGGAGTGCGGACGGATGGGGCAGAGGTGGAGCCAGAGGCGGAGGAGAAGCGTGTGTGCCGCACAGCGCCTCTTTCTGTCGTTGTCGCCTCTGCGCGGATACGGTCGTCAAATGTCCACTGAAGAAATAGCCGCAGTGGTGTGCTCGCATCACATTCTGGCGCTGCCTGCCTGCTGCTCTTCTGTGGGTGGACGAATCGACCCCCCCTCTTGACTGCGTACCCCAGCCAGCGGTGCAGTTTTCTCGTGTGGTGCAGATTCCCCCCTCTCTCGGTGGTGGAGGAGGCGCGCACAAGGGAGGCTTCTGAACACGCGTAGCGACGCGAAGAGGCACCCCCCTCCCCCTCCCCACACACCCGCACGTGACAGTCGAAGATGGACTCTGCATCCTTGGCGACTCGTCCTCAGGCTGCCCTTCGATACGCCGCCTTAACCTTCTCTGCATGCGTGTGCGTAGTTTGGGTGGCTGTGGTGAGAAGCAGCGTGTGGGCTTTTCACTGCTCGACTGGCAGAGACGGTGATGACTTGTTACTGCAGCAGTCTCAGCAGCGACAAAGCAGGGTTGAGGCGGTGATGTCTTTCCTGCCGAGATTGTGATAGCCGCTCTTTCGACGTTGAGCGAGTTCCTCTCCACTCATGCGCCCCATCTTTGGTGGACAATGCCTGCCGTGTTTTTCTCTTCCTCCTTTCTTCTTTTCACAGACGTCTTCCTCACTTTACGCTTCAGCCTTCTGCGCAACGGTCTCGCCGGCTTGCATGCCGAGGTAGCAGGCCCGCAAAACAGCAACGTCCTTCAGAAAAATCACTGGAGCCCCTCGTCTCTCACCTCTACACGCCCACATGGGATGGGGTTCTGCTGCGAAGCGATGAGCGGCTCTTCCTCCATCTACTGTTTCCTTATCGACCCCGTCGCTTGGTCCAGTCTTTGAAGCCATCACACCGCGGTTGTGAGCGCGCTATTTTTGGCAGTACCTCGATGTGCCAGAGCTGCTGAGGTTGTCAGAGACTTGCTGAACTTTCTTTGCGCGCTGTAACGAGGAGCTGCTCTGGCGCGGGTTGTGCTTGCGTCCGCCGTACATCGACTCAGAGCAGAAACTCGGTCTCTTCACATTCAGAGGCTCATGGAAGTACACTCTCTGTGCTTATCATGCAGAGCGCGCCGGAGCTGATCGACAGAGCAGACGCTTCAGCATCGTCGTTCTTGCTCAGTCGCGTAGCACTGCTGATGCCTCATTGCACTTTAATCTCCCTTTCCCTCGTATTGTGGCTTGTCTGCGGGCCAAGGTGGAAATGAGCACTGACGACTGCGCAGCTTGGATGGATGAGTTACGCAGCCACTGCTGTGCGGGCACTGACACTGCTGGTGAGGCAGCAGTAACGCTTGACAGTAGGTGAGACGAAGGCGCGGTCGAATACGCCGCCGCTGGAGCAGGGGTAACTCTCAAAGCGTGGAAAGAAAACATTCTTGGAAACCTCTATGCACCAACGCTGGACGTGATGTACCTCAGTTTATCTGTCGGCACCATCAACTACTTTCTGAACAATGGCACCTTCCTGCGCCCTCCCCGCCGGGCGCTTCGCTGGTCCCAGTACCGACGCGCGTTGTCACCCACGGAGTTCCCTGACCACAGCTGGTACGGTACCTGCCTGCTAGATCTCGTGCCACTCTCGCAGTGGTGCACTAACGCGCAGTTCTTTGCCACTGTTCACTGGAAGACATCTTGTGGCACGCGCCGTTTGCAGTGTTGTGATGATACCACCGCTGCCCTCGGCAACACGGGCGCCGTGCGATGTCCGTTGCACCTGTCTGACGAGTTGTGCGGTGCGCTGGGTGCTGTAGACCGACGCTTTAGGCTTAGCGTTGACGCGTTCCAGCGCGAGTACGAGGCGCTGAACACACCGGTGGTGCTCACCGGCTGCGTTGAGGACTGGTCTGCGCGTGACCCATGGCAGGACATACAGTTCTTTTGCCGCTTTGCCTCGTTGACGCTCAAGGCGAACGGGAGGACGGCAGATGGTCGCCGCTTTCGCATGTCGGCGGCAGACTACCTTGTCTATGAAGTCGCCACCAATGCCGAGAGGCCGATGCACGTCTTTGACAAGAAGGTGCTGACAAGCTGCACTGCGCTGCGGGCAGACTACGCGATTCCGCCCTACTTTAGGGAGGATTTCTTCTCCTATAGGATCGAGGAGGATCGCCCGCACTACCACTGGGCTCCTCGTCGGCCCCGACGACAGCGGCAGTCCCTTCCGCACAGACCCGCATGGGACATCTGCGTGGAATGCTGTGCTAAGCGGGTGGCGTTTTACCCTCTGCACACCGTGCCGCTGGGTGTGAAGGAGAAGTGGATCCACAGCGACTACTACGCGGTGGAGCCGTGCCTGCGATGGTACTACATGAGAGGCGGCTCAATGCCGAGCGGCTCGGCGGTGCGCGGCACTTTCAGCAAGGAGCACGCCGGCGAGGCCTATCCTGGTGATGTAGGTGAGCTGCTGCCTGTCGAGGCTCTGGCGTTCCTCGGCGATTTTGTGTGCATTCCAAGTGGCTGATGGCACCAAGTGCTCAACGTTGGCAACACGGTGGCTGTGACGCACAACTTTTGCGTCCATCTTACCTTTCCTCGTGTTGTGGCCGACATGAACGCTTATGCAGATCGCACAGTGCTGAAGAACTTTCAGTGTGCGCTGCGGCGTGCAGGACGTGACGAGTTGGCGATGCAGCTGCGTACCCCAAGCGCATAGTACGGCGTGGATGTGTGTGTATCGTCTCTGCTGCGGTGCGTGGCGGGATGAGGACAGAGGCCGACGGAGGTCAGTCATGCACTGCAAAAAAAAAAAGATGCATTCACGCCACCCCGGGGGAGGGGGGTTCCGGCGGGCGGTGCGCGCACTGAGGTTCTCAGCTTATCGTTTCGGCCCTAAGAAGCGACTAGTACGGCATAAGAGAGTGAGGAAGAGGTAGCACACGCAAACCGCGCATGTTTCCAGCGGCGCATCTCTCTCAACCCCCCAATGCACATGAAATAGATGCGTACATTCCCGCCCGTTTCTCCCTTGCCCGAGGCGTAGCTCTTCGTTCTGATTCTATCGGTGTGTGTGTGTGACTAGCAGCCCCCGCTGCTTTGCACCCTTTTACGAACGCTCACAAAACCGCTACACGTCCCTACATCCCTGCAGAAACACCTCTTCTGCATCTCTCTATAGGTCTGCCCGAGGGCCCATCGCGTGGTGCTGGCGCAGATCTGCACCGCTACATCTTATATCCATGCACGCACGTATGCATCACGATCTTCTCGAGACGCACGCACACACGCTCTTGCTAGCACTGACCCACCCCCTTTTCTGCGTGCACCTTTCGTCTTGCGGCTCGCCTTTCGTGTGTTCTTTTTTTTTGTGTGTGTTCGCTTTGTTTGTGTTGCCTTCATTTGTGCCCCCCTCCCCCTTCTCCTCCTCCTCCTCCGGGGTCAGGCGTGGGCCGTTTTGTGTGAACGCGACTGTAAGTGGGCTAACCGAGTTGCTCCCCGCGGTGCTACTCACCACTTCTCCTCTTCTTCACTACCGCTGCTCTTGCGTGCACCTCTGCGTTTCTCTCTGCTTTCCCATGTGTCTTACGATGAGCCGCGCCTGGCCCGTCTCCGTCCTTCTTCTTCTGCTTCCGCTTCTGCTGAGTGTCTCCACATTTCGCGTCTACCCTCACGTCTCTTTTCGTGCTTTGGCGTCCTACTGTGTCTGTGCGCTGTGCCGCTGCTCGTGGCACCCAGTGCTGACTGAAGACGAATACGCTCTGCTTGTTGTGCCCCTTTGCCTTCTTGCTTCCCCTGCCCCCCCCCCCCCCCCCCCCCGGGACTCCTCTTCGCCTCTTTCCGTTTTACTTCACCTCGCACGTTTGGCGTTGTTATTCTCCTTTCCCTGGTCCCTGACGACGGCGGGGAGGGGGAGAGGAGGACACACTTCAGTGCGTGCTATCCCAGGGGGCTCAGTACACCACTCCGGGTGGGGAGGCCGTGCACCCCCTCCCCCCCGCTCGCCCTGCCAATACCGCGCCACCCCTGGTGGGGACCGGGCCAAGTGCCTGTGACGCGGAGAGGTCAGGGCGATTCACCGACACGGCTGTCCGCGGCCAGGTCCCTGGACGGCGTGGCGTCGGAGCATCCTGCACCAGTGAGCACGTTTGTGTCGCCCACATGATGGGCAGGGTGTCGGCGTGACTCGAGCGTACCCCACCCCGACGGGGATGCACCGGGTTGGCGACCGGCCTAGTGGGTGCGGCTGCGCGGGGGCTTGAGATGCGTGGCGTGGGCAGCGTCTGCGGCAGGGGCCGTGCACCGATGGCGGAGTTGGCGCATTGCTGTAGCATGCGTCTCGGACTGCCGTGCGCCAGGCGATGTGCCTGCGGCAGACCGGCGCACGTGGGGGGGGAGGGTGAGGGGGGACGGTGGAGCGGCGTTTGACCGCATGTGCTGTATATGGCAGATAATGGACATGGTGGAGGCGCCCATGCACAAAACATCTGGTGTTGCTGGGCACACTGTGTGTGGGTTTGTCGCCGTGCTGATGCAACCTTCCTTCCAGAGCCATGCATTTTCATACCCACCTCTATACACTTCTCTTCCTCTTGTTGCTTATGTTTCGTTTATTATTATTATTTCCCTTCAGTAGAGCAAGGCCCTCGCTGATTCAGCGGGCCTACACTTCGGCAAGCTGTCGATCTCACCCATCATCTTCACCGGCCCCACAAGTGCCGGTGCAGCCCCCAGGACAGTCAGCAGGCAGTCCTCCTTGCTCGAGCCACGCAACAAGAAGGGCATGTTATGCTGCTGTGTCCTGGAGGTGGACCTCGATATTTTCCGTGGAGTCTTCATAGAGCAATGGCTGAACGGGAAGAGGCATAGCAGCTGTCAGGAGGCGCTCTTCTTCTGCACGACGTGCGGTCCACCAGCGGTGCAGGAGTCGCTAAAGAGACTTTCGGGTAGCGGCAGCAGCGGTGGCGCCAACCGGCGCTACAACCACACAGCCAGGAAGAGCACCCCAGAGAAAAAAAGCTCTGCCGGCAAGTCCACCTTTGGCACAACGCTGAGGAAGTTGTTTGGCGCGTCGAAGAGCAGCACCAAAGCGGATCTGATCACCCTTTCGTCCAAGCAGCACGCTGGCTACCACACACGGGAGTCCGGCACTCGCATTATATCAGCAGAGGAGGAGGAACTCCCAATCACACCACGGACGGAGAAGGAGCTGTACCTGTGCGTGACCTGTGGATTGTGTTACTGTCGTGACCACGCTTGCGACCACCACTACAGTCGTCAGCAGCGCAGCAATGTGACAGGTGGCGACGACCAGGAAGCGCAACAGAAGGGCTATCCGTACCACTCCTTCTTTATCGGCGTCCCAAGCTTTGTGAGTACGCACCCTTTCCACACTCTACCGGAGACGTCGTGGGGGCTGCTTTTCCCCACGGTGACGGTGCGCGAGATCGAGGAAGGCACAGCCAACTTGTCAAAGCCGCTCCCTTTCTATGAGCACTTCGAGGAAATTTGTGACGCCAGCGCTGCCTGCGGGGCGAGTGCTTCACATGTAAGCGGCATCATGACTTCCAACAGTTACAGCTTCAACCGCGGCAGGAATGCAGCAGGCGGTTCCTCCAGCGCGGCGCATGCACGCGTGAGCACGTACAGCAGCAGTGGCCACCTCGACTGCACGTCGCAGCTACATTCGAAGGTGAGCAGCTACGTCGATAGAAAGGAGGACTGCTCCCCAGCGTGTCGACCTGCCCTGCTTACCCCCATCGGGGCCCACAGCCTCCTCTCTCCGCCAGAGTTCCACTCCTCCCCGCCCGAGAACTGGTCGTATCTCACGTTCTGCGCCCGATGCACCGACCGACAGGCGGTGCGACTGCATGGCAAGCAGTACGACAGCGAAATCACGTGCCACCTCCATCTGCGCCGGCTGGGGCAGCTCACAGCGCTTCTTGCGTACTTCCTTTATCGTGGGGTGCGTCTTGAAGTACCGGTGGCGTTCTTGGAGTACTCCGTAAAGAAGCACGTACAGCAGGTGGAGCGGCAACGCAGCCAGCAGCGCGCGCACAGATTGACTGAGATGCAGCGTGTTGGTCGCGCCTCAGAGCTCGTCTGCGGGCTGGAGGTGATGGGGACGGCAGGCGCGCCCCACACAAGCCCCATCGGCGGCGACGTGTCCACATCGCCGCCGACGGCGACCGTGACGAGTGGCTTCGGCGTGCTGTCACGCACAGAGACGGACCACGTCATAACCCGTGCGGCGATCTGCGGCTTTTCCAACGAGAGCTACTTTTGCTACATGAACTCGGTGCTGCAGTGCCTGCTGCGGTGCCGCATCTTTGCAAGTCCACTGCTGCATCTCGACTTGTCCAAGAGCCCTGGTAAGCTCACCACGTCCATGGCGCGTTTGCTTCACCAGTTGCCGCACCAGACGTACCAGGATGTGCGGAACGGCGCCGTCTTTGCGTTCGTGCGCTCACTGCGGGCGCAGATTTGCCACATCAATGTGCTCTTCGAAGAGGATGAGCAGCAGGATGCCCAAGAGTTTCTCTTAACATTGCTCAACGGCATTGAGGATGAGTTCAATAAGGGAAAGAGCGAAGAGGAGAAGAAGACAGCGCGCTGTATCAGCTTCGAGGGCACGCTACTTTCCGAGGTCATGTGTTCCCAATGCAAGCACTGCGTTCCACGCAACGAAATGTTCATGTCCCTCTCCATCCCCATCGAAAAGAGCATCGAGGACGGTATTGCATCGCTCTTCGCGCCGACCACACTGCACGGCAAGGACCGCTACGCGTGCGAGACCTGTTTCCGGAAGCTTTCGCCGAAAGAGCAGCAGGGGCACAACGCCCTTGCCGCTTTCCAGGCGGAGGCGGAGAGGAGGGCCAAGTCAGATGGGAAGAAGCTCACCAGGGAGCAGGTAGAGGAGCGCGTGTACGCCAACTCGCTCTATAGGGAGGCCGAGGTGCGCACTTCGCTCTCCCACCTTGGGGGAAGCCTTGCGGTGCATCTTCTTCGCTTCCACTACGACCCAGAGGCACAGGACTTTATAAAGGTGGTCACACCGGTGCGCATCTCACTCACTCTCGACCTCACCCCATACGTCAGCCACGAGGTTGTGGAGGACTACAAGCGCATAGAGAAGATCTATCTCTTGCAGTGCCGCTTCCCAAACGCGTCGGAGAGGCTGCTCAGCAAGTACCTAAGCCACTCTAAGTATGACGTCAAGGTGGCCACGCAGAGGCTACTGGATGACGGTCACGGGGTAGCCGAGACGACGGACTCGCGGCAGAACAGCAGCATCCTCGCTAACCTCAGCCACACTGGAGTGAGGTCCGGCAAAGTGGTAGGCGACGACGGGTCTGAGGACGTGGCTGGCTGCGGCAGCATCTTTGGTGACCCCTCTGACGTCAACTCCTCTTTCGCTGTGTCGTCGCTTTCCAACAACCCCAACAGCGATCAAAACGTCTCTGCCAAAACGACGGCCAGGTCGGGCGCACGCGCTGACAGAGGAGGTGGGAAGGCAACACTGCCCGAGTGCACCCCGATGTCCCCTGCAGCTATTTGCGCTATTAGTCGCGACGAATTCGACCCATTTGGCGAGCGCATCCCCCCGAAGCCATCGTTAGTGCGTCACCTGGTCGGCATCGTTGCGCATCGCGGCTCGCTACACGGGGGCCACTACATCGCCTTCGTGCGCCACCTCACTCACCCGCATGTCTGGTTTCGCTGCGACGACGAGGACGTCGACGTGGTGGAGGAGAAGTACGTGCTCGATCACGAAGCAGAGGTGTACCTCGCCTTCTACGAGTAGGCAGGCACGTTGTCAAGCGTGTAGTGTCCGTATCAAGTAGTCCGGGGCATGAATGGCCCTGGCTGCTATGGGGAGTCGTGATACAGACGAGAGGTCAGCGGCCAACCACGCGTCCGCCTGTCGTACATAAGGGTCTCTCTCTCTATTTGTACATCGATGCTTCTTGCGCGCATCTCACTATGCTTTTTTTTTGCTCACTTACTCATTTGACATCAATGCGAACCCGCTGTTCTTCAGCTCGTGCCTTGCGTGACTCTCTTCCCCACCCTCCGCCTCAGACTTCGCATAATTCTCTCCTCCTCTTCGCCGCGTTGCGTCCGAAATGAGGGCGCGCTGAGTGTGGGGAGGGGAGGGGAGGGGAGGGTGATGGGTGGTCGACTGCCATACAAAAGCGATTGGGGGCGAGCGGAGGCCCGATTCGCATGTTGTGGCCTGTGCGGACAGCAAAGGGGGCTTTCTTTCCGTTTTATATTTGCTTGTCGGTGTTGCTCAAACCGCCACGCTCTGTTTTCCTATTTTGTCGAAGTGCTAATTGCATCTGCCCGCTTGCCGAACGTGTATATATATATATGCTTTGTATAAATGGGGGAGGGCTGTGTAGGTCTGTTCGCTGGATCGTTTCGTTGTCTGTTCGACAGTGTGCTTCTTTTGCTTCTCTTTTTTCACCACCTTCTCCCCTGTGTGAGCCTAGGGGAGGGGGGAGCCGAGCGACTCGTACAACAGAAAGCTTGGAGAAGGCGTCCATCCATACGCAGAGAGAGAGAGAGCCGCCTATAAGAGGTGCGTAGAGAGGGTGGGAGGGAGGGGGGGGAGGAGAGGCGTCGCAACGAACAGATGTATGCTGGGTGGGTAACAGCCTTGTTTCACTCATGCAGACATCAACGATGGCTTCTCTTTTTCAGCGCGTTCGCCTTCGCTGTACTTTCCCGTACGCTCTCCTCCGTACGCTCTTGCTCCTTTCTCTGGAAGATTGTGTTCGGTGAGAGAGGGTAAGCGAAGACCTCGCAACACCCCTCACCTGTGTGTGGTGTGCGAGGTGCCTTTTTCACACAGCGTTTCGGATTTCAGTGATTAATGATGCTTCCTTATCCGAACTAATGTATATCGAGTGCTGCCTACGCTTGCACTGTACCATTATCTCTCTTTTCCCTCTGCTCCTCTCGTGTGCTGCTGTTACCTTTCCGTCTCCCACCACCCCAACATTGCCACAGTGGTGACCACTACGTAACGCATAATCGGCCACAAACACAAAATAGAGCCCTCCGCTGAGAGAAGAAATCGAGCACTGCCGTGTGTGTTGCCATTGCATTTCTACACGGAGCCCTGCTGGAGAAAAATCGCTTCCAAGCCGAAGCAAGAGAGAGAGACAACAACAACAGCAACCACCACCACAACAGGCTGCGGTTCCCATGAGCTCCCACACACGCCAAATGGAGAACCCCACGGGGGTGGTGCACCGCTTCATGCAGAGCCATCAGCGCGTGTGCGTGTGGCTGGTGCACGATTCGCATACGCGCCTGGAGGGAAACCTGCTCGGCTACGACGAGTTTATGAATGTCGTGCTGGGTGACACGACTGAGACAAACCTACGAAACGACAAGAGCTACAATCTTGGCAAGATCTTGCTACGTAGCGACAACGTGGGCGTGATCCACCCCATCGGTGTTTAAAGCTGAGGCAACCCCTCAGCATCAATGGCCTCTTCATCCAGTGGAGGGGTTTCTTATCTTTATGTGCGACGCACAGCGATGGCCTGCTGGCAGTCGGGGGGAGGAAGGTAGGTGCTGCCGTGTTGTCGTTTTGGTGTTGATGCGTACGCGTGTGTGCGCGAGTGGCCGAGGAGGTTTCTTTTTCGCGTGTGTGTGTGTGTGTGTGTGTGCCTGTGCTGGAGTATCATCTGCGTGGAGGAGGAGGAGGAGGAGGAGAAGGGGGCAAGGTTGATAGTGAGGCGGCGGATGGATGCTATTCGACCCCTCTCACCCCCCGTCCTGTCTTTGCCATCGTTCTCCCACCCCTTGTCCTTTCTCCTGCTGCAGTCTCTCCTGTGCGTCCACCACTTCACGTGTCTTAACAAGGAAAAAGAGGCAGCAACGAAAATAGACAACAGCCGCAACAGCAGAAAAAACAACACACCCACACCCACAAAATCAGCCAAAGCAAAGGCGGTGTGGCGCACCTTTGGGGTCGTGGCTGACGTGCCCACCTGTAGTGTGCCTGCGCTGTCTCTTTTTTCGGGGTTTGTTGTTGTTCTTGTTTCGTTTTGCTTGTGGCACTACAATTCAGCGGCTCGCCAGTGATGGTTATCAGCGCTGGAGGATTGCTACTGCTACGCTAGGAAGTCTTTGCAGTGCTTTTCTGCGCGCACCGACCGTCACTCCGCTGGTGTGTAGCGTCGACGCTGGAGCTCAGCTTCTACTACTCTCCTCCCAAATCGCTTGTCTATCTTCCCTCTCCACTTTTTTACCCCTTGCTGTGGTTTCGCGGAGTCGCTGGTGTGCTGTCGCCATATGTGCGCTGTATTTTACCCATGCTCAGATACCAAGGCATTTACCTCCACACTCGTGTCCCTCTCTCTCTCGGTAAATCTGCGCGCACACACTCTCGCTAGTGTGTGTGCGCGCCTCAGCAATGGGCGTAGGAGTGTTTACAATGCGGCCCACGGGCTCCGCTGGGATCGGGCCCAAATCCAACGCAACAAGGTCAGCAGTACTGCCACTCTCGTCGGAGGAGCGCGTGGAGGCACTCTCAGTGACGACGCCGCCGCCAGCTGCTGCTAATACATCTGTCACCGCACCAGCCCCTCCTACCACTCAGAACACTTCAAACCCTCGAAAGCTCCTCACGGATACCCAAGCGGCGCGTGCAGTGCTTGTGCCTGCAGCGGTACCTGCGCCACTCGCCGCGCCGCAGCCGCATCGTCGCTTCCCTCCCTACCCTAGGGAGACCTCGACGTTGGCCACACCTCCTCCAGCGGAAATCTTGTCTGCGCCTCCGGCCGTGGCTGAGACCGCTGTCAAGAGGCTCCGCAAAGAGGGCTGCGTTACCGAGGCCCCGCACTCGGCGCAGGCAGTGCTGTTTGCGCGGGCGGAGGAGGGACACCATTACGCCGCTGGTGGTGCTATCGCTGGTGTGAATTGCCTTTGTCGAAGGTCTAGCCACGGCACCGCTGTCGCCACCAACTTCAAGATGAAGAATGGCGAGGATGCCAAGTTTAATGTAAAGACATCAGACGAGGGACGACGAGGTGGCGCGCCTCTGCGCAGCGAAGGTGGCTTCTACAGCGAAGAGGAGATGGGGCAGTGCGCTGCGTCCGCTGAATTGTCTCCATCACCAGAGGCGCCGGAGGCAGAGGAGGTGACGGCGGCGGCGAGTGCATCAGTGGAGGCCACGGATCTCGCCGATGCTCCGGCTTTGCTTCCTCCTACTGGTGCTCCTTCTCAACTGCGCAGCACTTTCATAGCTTACCGCCCTGTAGCTCGCTCTGTCTCTCCGGGGCCAGGGCTTGGGCAGTACAAAGGGCTTCCGCTCACGGCAGTGCAGGAAGTGCTGGAGTTGAAGCACAAAGTGTACCGTATCTGCCTCACCGGTGGCCCGTGCGCTGGCAAGTCCACAATGCTCTCAGCGATTCAGGCAAAGATCCCGCAGCGCACCGGCTTCCGAGTCATGTGCGTGCCGGAGGCTGCTACGCTCCTCGTCAGCGGCGGGATGCAGTGGGATGGCAGCCTTACCGTACCACAGCAGCTCGGGCTCCTTCGCACTCAGCTCGCCTTGGAGGACCAGTTCTACGCGCTCGCCGTGGCATCCAATGTGCCGACCATCATCGTATCTGACCGTGGCACGATGGACGGCCGCGCGTTCTGCACTGATGCGGAGTTCCAGGAAATCCTGCACGGCGTTGGTAGCACCATGGACGCGCTGCGTGACCGTTACGATGCCGTCATTCACATGGTCACCGCCGCCGATGGGGCGGAGGAGTTCTACAACCTTGACAACCCAGCGCGGTACGAGGACCTCGACGGCGCACGCACCTCCGATGTTCGCCTACGGGAGATGTATGTTGGCCACCCCATGTTCCGCCTGCTTGACAACTCCACCACCTTCGAGGACAAGATTGAGCGAGGACTGCAGGTGGTCGCCCAGGTGGTGCACAAGGAGCAGTGCGCGCCGGCGTTGCCCACTTACTACGTAGTACGCCGCTGTCCAACTGAGCTTCCGGTGGCGTGCGCCACGTACACGACGTACACGACTGTACTGGGCAACAGCCAGATGAGCGACATCCGACTCCTCGTGAAGCGCGAGATGGCAGATGGGTCGACGATGCACTTCTTCAAGAGCGTACGCGAGTCTCCGTCGTCCGGCTCGGCTGCGTTGTCCTCGCGTGTTCCACCCCGCCAGACCTCGCGCACCAGCACTGGCGCCTCGTTCCGCAGCAGTCTGAGCATCCCGATGGGTAGCACAGCGACACCCATGCAGCGGCGCATTGAGAGCGCCCAGCGTATCAGCAGCCGCGAGTACGCGAGCTTGTGCAAGCACCGCGACTACACCCGCACTGAGGTGGTGATGAAGGCGACGCACTTCATCTTCGAGGGTGCCAACTATGAGTTGACGACACTGGTCGCGCCAAGCTGGGCCGCAGGGCGTCAGACGCTGACAGTGGAAAGCTGCACGGTGCCGACGGCGCAGCAGCAGCAGCAGCAGCAGGAGCATCGGCACGGCTCACGTCATGCTGCTCCGTTGACGCCGGCGCTGCGCCTCCCACCGTTTTTGGAGGTGGATCGTGAGGTGCCGGTGGAGAGCCTGACGACTGCCTTTCTCATCTCGCACAAAGAGACGGGTCCCCTCTACACGTCGCTGGCGTTTGCGCCTGTCTTCTCCCGTGCTGTGGTGACCGCCCTTGGTGCGCATGCCGACACGGAGAACATCCTGAGCAGCACGCTGAGTACACCTCGCGGCACGCCAGCGCTGCGTGCAGAGATGGACACGCTTCCCACTTCCCCCGTAGCTGCGGAGAAAAGGGAGGAAGAGAGGATATCTACTAAAACTGCACCCTCGAGGGAGGGCGGCAGGCGAGTAGAGGATATGGAAAGCTCGGTGCCAGCAGCCGAACCGCCGCCGTTGCCGGCGCCTGCACGTCGCGGGCTTGCTCTGCTCGACGCCAATACACTTTCTATCTCCGCATCTGCGATCAAATCCACCACGACCAAACTAGTGGGCGCATCTAACGTGAAAGGGCAGCCTTTGACGCCGCGCCGCGATGAATCAACCAGCATTGACATGGGCCACAACAGTGCTACCCCGACGAGCCCTTGCCTCGCCGTAGAGGAGGAGGATGTTGCCGAAACGACCACGGCGGCACCAGCAGGGGAGCGTCCGCAGCCAGAGAAGTTGATGGCGCGAGACCCCAAGTGTATCTTGCCCCCTATCAAGTCGAAAAAGGTGCCCACGGCAGCCTGCGTGGGCAACTAGGCGAGGGTGAGGAAGAGCCGCCGCAGCGTCCCCACCCAAATCATCGGCAATGGTGCGGCTTCCTTCCCGTTTCTAAGACGAAGCAGACCAGCAATCGACGCATGGGCGCAAACAACCCCCCCCCCCCCCACACACCCACCGAAGAGTGGATGATGCGACTCTGGAGGGCGTTAGTAATTGTTTGAGGACGGAACGGAGAACACATACATTGCAAAGACGAGCGGCGTTTCGTGCGGCGCCTCCGCCCTCGTTGGTCCTTCTTTTGCCATCTTGTCCCTTTCCCTTTATCCCTTTTTAGACCGTTTTCCCTTCACCTTAGATACCCACGCACCGACCGTCCGAAGGACGCGCGCACACACACATACATACATTAGCGCCGAAGGTCTTCCCCGTGCAGCCTACCATGGCTATTACTGTGTGTGGCTTTCTCTTCTCCCCCTGTTTACTGTTCTTTCTTTCCAGTTGCACCTTCACGCTCTCCTTTAGGCTTCTCTACAGTCACTCACACGCACCTACAACACATCCGCTGTTGTTTTCTTCGTTTTTCATTTTCTCCTTCTGTTGACCTCTCTCACTCGACGTCACCTCTTCTTTCTTCCCCGTTCGTCTCTCTCCCTGGACTGCGTTGCAGCCAGACCGCACCGTTTCCGTGCCTTCTCGCCTCCCCCCTCTTGTGCCTCTCCCCTCTTGTCCCGTCTGTCTGATTCCGCTTCTCTCCTTCATATGGAGACACGACGATCGAAAAGGTGTGGGAGGGAGAAGAGGGGGTGGTGGTGGTGGTGAGGGGGGGGGCTACCGACAGCGAATGTGCCTTGGGGTGTGTACGGAGACAGAGGGCTATGTGTGTATGTGGGCGAGGCGTGAAGTGAATGGACTCCTCCTGTTGACCTCGAATGGGTGTTCTCCCCCCTTTTTCCCCCTTTTCTCCCCTTCGTTTTACCTCAAATACGTCGCTTCCCCCTCCTCTCATTAGACCGTATACACACACACACACACACGCTCGCACAATGCAAACAGGTGCGCACAGCAGCGCACCTCAGTTGCCAGACTCTGTCAAGTCGACACAACATGCACTGCACGTGTGTGCTGGTTGATCCGGAGCGGTAGCAGCAGCCGCACCGAAGCTGAGCAGGTGAAATGCGTGATCTAGGTTGGTAAGATGCGCTTTGTTGCTCTTCGCAGCCTTCCCTCTCCTGGTCTCTGTGTGTATAGAGTTGGCCTCCGCGCCGCTCCAGCTCCCCTCTCTCCCTTCCGATCCTCTTCCCCTCGCTCTCGCTCTTTCTCACTCGTGCTTGACTAACAGTCGATTTCTCCGTTCCATCCTCGAGTTCGCTCACACACATACCGGGCACGCTGGACGAAGATACACGTCTCACATTGTTCCCCGCCTTTCCTCGTAGCATCACGGGTGCCTTTCTCTTTCCATTGCACTACAGGTGGTCAATGCCACACTTGCACCCGCAAAAGAGACGATTTTCAGTGCGACTAGCACTTTCTGTAGGTACCACTACCCCCCACCCTCTGTCGCTCTTTCTTTCTCGTGCCCGAGGTCAAGTGCTTCGTTCCTCTCACACCATTTGTCCGTCTACACTCGTCGAGGGAAGCCTCGGTCGCGGTCTTTTTCCTCTGCCCTCTGTCTCTGAACCGGTAGTCCGATCTGGATTGAGTGAAGGGCGTGGGGTGCCGAGTAGGTGGCAGGGGACTCGGCACGCACTGTGCAGGGATCGGCGCGCCGCTTGCCCTCTTCCGTAAAGCGCAGGCGAGCACACGCGTGCACGCACGGGTACGGTAGCGCCTAACCCGCCAGCCTCGCTCTCTCCAGCTCAAATCACTCTCGTCTCTCGTCTCTCGTCTCTTTTTTTTCCCCTTGTTTGGGTGTGTTGCCCTTCCAGTGCTGCCTCTGCTGCTGACTCCGTGTGGGGGTCGCGCGTTACTTTCTGCACGCCTTGGGCACCCCAGCTGTCTTTCTGCTCACTGCTTCTCAATATTGTGTGTAGACAGACGAAGAACATCTGGGCGTCGCCGCTTGACCCCCATTCAGTGCCGAGGCTCCAGCCAAGGACTCAGCAAACAGCAGCGAAAAGAAAAGAGGATATCATCGGCATGAGTGGAAGAAGGAATCGAAATCAAGCTGAAGGCGGCGGCGGCTGCTGTAACGCTGCGGGTGGCCTGAGCTCGGATGACAAGGAAGTCCCAGTGGAATGTCTCATCTGTGCTGACCCGTGCCGTGCGCTCTGCGTGTTCCAGTGCGGACACTACACATGCTACAGCTGTGGCTTGCGCATCCACAGCGTGAACAAGGGCAGCTGCCCGGTTTGCCGAAAGGAGGCGACAGAGATGCCGATCATTACGCAGAAGGTGAGTCGCGAGGAGGAGCAGTTCTCCGCTGAGGAGGTGGCGAGTATGCGGCGGGTCGTCACGACTGATCATTACCTGCGCTGCGTCATTGATTCTCCACAGCTCGCGTGCGAGATGGCGAAGCTGTACGAGTATACTTGCCCTATCGAGAGCTGCTGGTGCCAGGGATACCAAGATCCGTTTCTCAAAATCAACGTGCTCAAGGATCACTTGTGGGTCGATCACGAGCTCATGTATTGTGAAGTGTGTCTCCAGCACAGACCTGCCTTCTTGTGCGAGCAAGTGGCCTACTCTAGTACTGCCCTGCAGCACCACATGGAGGGGCGGTGCCGACATGACCGGTCGTCGTTCACAGGCCACCCACCGTGTCGCTTCTGCAAGCGCACGAACCGGTTCTACGATGGCGAATCGCTGCTGAAGCACATGCAGCAGCAGCACTACACGTGTGATGTGTGCAATCGAGGTCAGTTCACCTTTACCTTTTACGCCAGTCGCCAAAAGCTTGACCAGCACTTTCAGATGTGCCACAAAATATGCGACCATCCCGACTGTTCGTCGCTTGATTTGATGATGCGTGTGTTCGGCAACGAGATTGATCTGATGGTGCACAAGCAACGCGTCCATGGCGTCAAGGCGAAGGTGACGTTCTCGCCAGCCATGTTCGGCGAAGCATCAGGCGCGCCAGCGGGCAGCGGCTCTACCGGCACCGCGCCGGCGACGGCGTCGAACGCAAACGTGATTCAGATCACGTTTGATCACATTTTCCGCGTAGAGACGGTGGCTATGATGCCAACCAAGGAGAACTGTCACGGTGGCGGTCGCCATGGAGGTGGTGGTGGTGGTGGCCAACGCAGCGTAGATACAGTGCACGCCCCGGAGGAGAACGGCATCCCGTTGTACTACTTGCACAGCGACACCTTACCGATCCTTACCCGCCCTGTTGCAAGCGACGTCGGCACAGCAAGTATCTCAGCGCGCTCCGGTGGGGCGTGGAGAAACGACACGAGAAGTGACCCCTCCTTCTCCGCCTTCGCCATCGCTGAGGATATGCGCAACTACAACGTTAGGAACAAGCTCCCGACGGATAGGAAGCAGATTGAGCAGCGCCTGAACGACATGCTGAGCAAACACTTGCGCTCGCCAGTCGCCTACGCACAGTTCCGCAGCTACACTCGGGATTTCATGGAATCAGCAATGCTAACCTCCAAGTATTACGACGTGCTCGCGAGAGAGTGCTTTCCTAACCCACAGGTGTTTCATGGTGTGTTCCCGTTGATTGTAGCGACCGTGCCAGTGGCGGCGAAGCAGGCAGCCTTGCAGGAGGTGCATAAGATGCGCATGGCCCCTGAGATGCAGCGCATTGCTCGGGCTCGCGAGGAGGACGCGCGGAAAGAGGCAGAGGCACGCACAGCTGCGGCATCTGCAGAGGAGGTGCGGAACTGCAAAGCTGAAAAGAACAACAGCAACACTAACGGTGGCAACAAGAAAAGCGCGCCAGCAGGTGCGCCGTCTCCCTTTGGAAGGAAGAACGCCAAGGGAGAGGGAGGCCGGCAGAATGCATGGCTGACGACGGATACGCGGTCCAAGTTCGGTGTCAGCAGCTCCGCGCCAGCACAACATCAGGATCCCTTTCTTAATGCCCACGCCACCTCACCAACGACGTTGGCGCCGTCTGCAGCGGCGTCCCTGAAGTCGAACTCGAACAGCGGCCCGCGCGCATGGGGGTCTGCTACGGTCACCTCGTTGGGCCCGTCTTCCACCACGCCTGCTGCGGCCTCGGCGCCAGTGTCTACAGCAGTCCATGTGGGGGGAGGACTGGTCATCAATGAAGAGACGTTCCCGTCGTTACCGAACAACGGTATTCGTCGTGACCCAATCAGCAAGGCGCAGCGGGCAAAACCGAACGCGTGGTTTAAGCGGTAAGAGAGAGAGCGACTGACTCCCTCCTCCTCATTAGCACCTTAGCCTCCTCATACGCAGTATCAACACCCCACGCGCAC